>NW_027526379.1:69788-121342 GCF_048455015.1 Haemaphysalis longicornis
GTCACCAGGTATACTTCTGGAATACAGTGCAGCCGACCTGCTCCAGGAGCAAGCCATCCCCGACTCACAAAAAAAATTCCCGCGCCTTCCCGCGAGGGGAACATCAGTAAATGCAGAGAATTGGGGCCCCAGTACTGATTGAAGGCAGTGTTGCTTCCATCGCTTCTTCCGTGATGCTGGAGTAGCAGACACGAGTAAACGTGGGCACGAGCGTCAACCAAGGAAGGAAGGAGCAACGCAGTGACTGAAACACGAGCGACCGCTAGCCGCTATATTTGCAGCGCGCGCAGTAGAGGGAGAGCAGTACGGGGGGGGGGGGGGGGAGCGCGCATGCGCAAGCAGCGCGCGCCCTTCCACGCCCCACCGCGCTGCTATCACGCACCTGTTACGCCGAGACCGCGACGGAGCGAACGGGCTGACTACGACGCATGCGCGCGCCAGCTGCTGTTGAGAGAGAGGAGGGACGTAGGAGAGGCGCACCTGCGGCGGACGCGGAGCTGTGGACGCCGTCCGACGCAGGAAGAGGCGAGGCTAAGAAATGCTCTGCATTTAAAAAATTCCCCCGCATTTCCCCGAAGGGGAGTATGAGGAAGTGCGAAGCACGGGGTGATGCTATGAGGGGGAGTTTGTTGAAGTTTGGTGGCATTTTGCCCGTTAGTTACATTAACACCCCGTCATGATCACGTTCGGCTTAACACGCCTCGTTTGTCCCTCTGCGGAAATCTTGGTAAATTAACGTGTATGTTCGAGAGAAGTTCGAGAGGGAATGTAATCACGCACACACACACACACGCAAAGTAAAGTGAAACGACAGTATTTATTTCAGCACTTGTTTGTGTTGTCGTTGTATGCGACGGTCATTACGACCGCCTTGTGGTCGCTAAAGTGGACCGTTAAGGGTTGTTGCAGCCGCTATAACGGCGCTGAGTCGCCAACGCAGGCCGCTGACGACGTAGTTTGAATGCGTTAAAGATATAAGGCGCGTTACTAGCACTGATATCAGCGTCCCCAGCCCTCGTCGGGGAAGGTCATGGCCAGCGAGAGCTCCCCACAGGCGACCGGCGCAGCCGCGCCGGACCGGTTCCCCCGTGACCCGCCGTCACCGTCCGCCGGCCCGTCCGCCTACCGCACCCTTCTGCCCACGCTCCCCACCGGAAAGCTCAGCGAGAACGCGTTGTTCCTACACGGAGATCCGTCGGCGCGGCCCTACGGGGTCGAAGACTTCGCATCTGCCCTCGAGAACATCACAGACTTGAGGGCGATCGAGTGTCTCGGCCCCTTTCAGTTCAACCACGTATGGATGGTCACCTTCAGAGCAGAAAACGAGATGGAAGCCTTGGCAGCACGGACCGAGATTGTGGTGAAGGGAAGGCGATGCCTGGTCATCAACCCGAACCAACGTGAAGTCGCCGTTAAGGTGCATTGGCTTCCACCAAGGGTGCCTGACGAACTGCTCGTGCGGCAGCTGGAGCGCTTCGGCCGTGTGCAACGAGTTGAGCGTGATGGCTGGAGAAAACCCGGGCTCGCGCACATGACCGGCACGAGCAGGGTGTATCACATCATCCCGTCCAGCCCCACGTCGCTGAAGGACGTACCGCACCAGGCGACCGTGCAGGGGTGCCCCATACTGATAGAGGTAGCTGGTAGGCCAGCACTGTGCCTGCGATGCTACCACACCGGACACTATCGTAGGAGCTGCAGGACGCCGTGGTGCCGTTCGTGTCGCTCCTTCGGCCACGACCACGCAAACTGTACGGTCTCGTACGCCGCCAGAGTCAAGCAGCGAGCGTCCGCACGGCCTCAGTTGGAGGAATACATGGACGCGGACGACATGGCGGCCATGATGAGCAGCGCAGATCAAGAAGCAGCAGAATCCAATGCAACGCCAACCGACGAGCCCAGCCCGCCCCCCTCTACATCTCCCCCGCCGGCTTCCGAAGCCCCCGCAGCAGAGGAATGCAGCAACCCCGAGGAGGTCAAGGAGGCTACGGGAGAGGAGCGAGAGGGAAAGGAGGAGCAGCCACCGCCGGAGGACCCTTTGGCGTGCGTGGACACAATCCAACCAACGCCCCCTTCACCGGAGGGTCCCGGCGCCGTGGACTCCCAGGAAGACAGCAAAGAACCTGAAAGCAAAATTGTGACGCGCCGAAAGGCACGCGGCAGGGCCGGAAACAACACCGGCCAGGGAGAAAGCGGGTCAAGGAACCCCGAGGGACCGAGATAAAAGCAGTCGAGGTGAGCGCCTTTCCCACAATGAGCCTCCCCCAAACCTTTTTAAAACTAGCCACGCTTAGCGTAGTCAGCCTTGTCTCCGCAAAACGGAGACTTTGGCTATTAGAACTTCTGAATCAGGAAAAAATTGATGTAGCCTTTCTTCAGGAAACAAAAATCGGAAACCCAGACGATGCAAAACATTTTGTACGCCTGTTCGGTAATCAGTTCTGGTGCTTTCACACTCTGACCGAGACCCGAGCAGGCAGCATAGCCATTCTCGTTAGGAAAAATGATTCGGTCAAAATCGTCGACTGCGAATTGGGCAAAGATGGCCGTTTCAGCCTAGTGGACGCATTTGTGGGAGGGGAACTCACCCGTTTCCTGTGCATTTACGCTCCCAATGACCCACCATCACGAAGTGAGCTTTTCACCGCCACCCGTCCTCTTTTGAATGTCCCATGCAACGTGATATTCGGAGGTGACTTTAATTGTGTGACGGAAAAAAGTGACAGAGCGGGTGGGTGCAGCAGCACCGATGCCTCGTCGCGAATTTTAAAGTCAGTGGTTCGTGACTGTGGCCTGACCGACGCGGCCTCGGGACGGAAGTGGGCCACCCCACGATACACCAGATGGAGTGGTGCGTCTCAGGCCCGGCTGGACCGGTTTTATGTCTCAGGAGACTTACTTTCACGAATACAAGACTACGCCGTGACACCCGTCCCACTGTCTGACCACGGCTTAGTGACATGTGAAATTAGGTACGATGTAAACCAAAAGCATGGCAAACTAAATCCCCGTTGGATAATGAACGCATCGATAATGCAAAACCCAGAATTCGTAGAACGCGTGCGGGAAGAAATAAAATGCTTGGGATCCCGCACGATAGGGGCTAGCGAGTGGGAATCTTTCAAAACTAAAATCAAAGAAGTTGCAACCACCATAGGAAGACGAGAGGCCGCGCGCGGAAGAGCTGCCCAAAACTGCCTCATGTCAACGCTCCGAGACCTCATCGAGGCGGATGAAGAGAGGCCTGGGGAATTTCGCGAGGACATCCGCGTAACTAAAAAAGAGCTTTTCAGTGAACTGGAACATCGCTACTGGGGTGCCTTGGTCCGCAGCAAAGAGCAGTGAGTTGAGCAGGAGGTACAGCCCTCGAAAATCTTCCGCACGCTCGAGAGAGGGAACGCTACCCGGAAAAACATCACCGAGGTTCAACACCAAGGGCAGCTCGCGCGGGGACCGCATGAAGAGGCAAGCGCCTTTGAGGACTTTTACTCCAGCCTGTTTAATTTGCAGACCGGATTGGACCCCGTCCCCGAGGAAGTCCTTAGCGAGCTCCCAAAGGTATCGGAGGATTTGAGAGAATTAATTAACTCTCCAATAACTGCAGTGGAGGTAGAATCCGTAATTAAACAGCTACCCAGAAACAAGTCCCCAGGTCCAGACGGGATTGTCTCAGAATTTTACATGACTTTTCAAAAAGTATTAAGTCCGGTACTCGCCTCAGTTTTCGAGGACACAATGCACAAAAAGCTACTTCCACCTTCCATGCGAAATAGCCACCTGGTCCTCCTGCCGAAAACACCACAATCCGGTCCAATTCCAAGCACATCCGATTTCCGCCCGAGTTCCCTTTTGTCGTCAGACTACAAAATTCTGGCTCGGATACTGGCTCATCGACTCGAAACGGCCCTTAGTACGGTGGTGGGCCCACACCAGACTTGCTGCTTTAAAGGGCGAACAATAAATTTCAATTTTCACTGGATGAGGACCGCTTGTGAGGCGGGAGAGCTAGGGTTAGCACCACTGGCTGTGCTACAGCTCGACCTTAGGAAGGCTTTCGACAGGGTACAACGGCCTTTCCTGTTCACACTCCTCAGACACTGCGGAGTAGGAGACACCATGATGGAGTGGATCCAGATATGCTACACTCAAATCTCGACGAGCATAATCGTTAATGGGCAAGTAGGAACCCCCATCATGGTACAAAACTCTGTCCGCCAGGGCTGTCCAATGTCTCCACTACTTTTTGCTCTTTACCTGGAGCCGCTGTGTCGCATGGTTGCTGCGTCCACCAAAATCGAAGGACTCGTTATGGGCGGACGGGAACTCCGAGTGTTGGCATATGCCGACGACGTTGCCCTTATCTGCACAACAGCTGCCCAAGCCGGAGAAGTACTCCGACTGGCACATCGGTTCTGCGGTTTCTCCGGTGCAGAGCTCAACCTTGAAAAATCCGAGGGAGCCTGGTTGGGGTGCTGGGAAAGAAAGCCGCGCAAGTGCTTCAACATGCGGTGGTCGGACCGCGTTGAGACATATCTAGGGGTAAAGATCGGAGTGGTCCAGGCGGTGGCGTCTCGATGGAAATCAAAAGTTGACGCGGCCGAATGGAAGCTTCACCCCTAGAGGAACCGTAACATATCCATTTACGCAAGGGCCCTTTTGTGCAACATGGTAGCCTACCCCGCAATTCTGTACGCAGCGCGCATTACCACCATCGATGCCGGCTCGATACAGAGGCTACACCGGTCGTGGGCAGTGTTCGTTTGGCGGTCGCAATACGAGCCCATGCGCCGCACCAATCTCTTCTGGAGCGTGGAGGGGGGTGGCATTGGACTGATAAACGCAGAACTCAAGCTCGTAGTCCAGCGCTTCCTTTTCTTCCGCGACCAGGTCGACCCGTTTCTTCAGGCGGCCATCCAATGCTTAGGCTCCTTTCACTTGCGGCCGTGACTTGCCACATCAGCGCCTGTCGATCATGGCTCTCGCATCACCGGGTTCTACAGGGAGATAGCCAGCGCGGTGGCTTCACTTCAGACGTGTTTTTCTTGGGAATACCTGCTCGCTGTGAAGCCGCGAAAGTTATACTGGGACCTAGTTGCTCAGACACTGCCACCACCCCTGTACCGTCAGCCACCGGTCCCTCAGGATGGAGGCGATGTGCTCAAGCGGGTCAGGCAATCCCCCATCCCAGTCGGCACAAATGCTTTTTTCTTCCGTTTCCACGCGGCAGTGTTGCCAGTCATGGCGCGTCAGCAGGAGCGGGGCTTCTTCCTCCCCTGGGGCGCCGGATGCCTCCTGTGTGGCAAACCGGAAACCGCAGAACATGCATTCCTTGACTGCAACACGGCGATGTATTTCTGGCACGAAATACAATCGTGCTTCAGAACGTCGTGGAACATCACTTGGCCGGGCCTCAAGTTCCTGTGCGCGGACACAGAGCACCCCGCTTTCCGTGATTGTGTCCTAGCCATCGGACTACACGCCCTCTGGAAAGCGAGGGTACAAGCAGTGGAGTGCGCCCTCCACCCACAACCCGCATGGCGACACTTTCTGCGGGAGGTCCAATGGACGGTCAGCGCATTGGGCACATCTGACTGCGACCTGGAACTGCGAAGGAAGCTCGCCCGAGGCAGCCATACGCTGAAGCGCTACAAAACAACTGAGGAAAGGCGCAGGCAGGGAAACGCCTAAGCCATTAAAAAAAAAGGGGGGGGGGAGGGCTGGAGCGTTTAACGGGCCAGCGTATCCACGTTGACCAAGTCCTCTTTTGAGAAACAGGAGAGATAGCGCCGGCCAATAGGACGCACGCAATTCCTTCAGCCTTTGTTTTTGTAGAGCATGTGTTGCTGTTCTCATTGTCCTTGTATTTTTGTTTTCGTGTCTCTTTGCCCTTTTTTTTCTTCTCTTGGTTTCACGTTCGTTGTCATCTTACCCCCAAACATGTAACCGACACATCCACTGTCAGAGCTGCTCCGGAACCATGTGTAACACTCGGCATGACGTGTATATTTATGTGTAAATAAAGTTATTGTTTAAGAAAAAAAATCGCGTCTGTGGCTTAGTCGGTAGAGCGTCGCGCTGCGGCCGCAAAGTCCTCGGATCGAAACCTGGCGCCGGATGCTGTTTTTTTTATATAGTGTAGTGGCCTGGCTGGCGCGCCGAGAGAGGGTGTTGCGAGCTGGAGAGTAGTAAAGGGGCTTTAGGAGAGTAGGCGAGGGGGGAGAGGAGGCGCTATGCGAGCGCCCTCACGCGTCGGAAATCCGGCGCCGTTGCTAGGCACGGTAGCTAGCTCCGCTGCTAGGCTGCGGACGGAGGACGGCGGTGGAAGCAGGAGTAGGCCCGACTAAGAAGTGCTTCGCACTTAAAATTACGCCCACCTCCCCTCGCAGGAACCCTGGTGTGATGCGACGCTGAGGGGGGTTCAAGCGCAAGCGGAGAGCAACCGTAGACCGAAAGGCCGCCGGAGAGCGGCACACCGGTTAGATGCGCAGCGCGCCCGAAGGAGAGGAGACCGCGGAGGGAGAGAGTACTGCACATGCGCAGCACCGCGCGCAGCGCCGCCCACCGGCGGAGTGAGAGCGCACTGGGCCGCACACCCGCAGATGTTGAGAGAGAGTGTTCGCTCTCACCTGGCCACGCGCCGGCGTCAGTGCGTCTGCCGCAGCTATGACGCAACACAATCCAACACAATCAACTTCAATCCAATCAAATCCAAATCCAATCCCATCCAATCCAAGCCAAGCCAAGCCAAGCCAAGCCACTCGAGTCCAATTCAATGCCCCTCGCGAGAGAGTGTTCACTATCGGAGAGGAGAGGGGGTGAGCGGAGGAGAGGGCGGTCGCCGACGACGACAGAAGCACGCAGGAAGGACAGGGCCGCCGACAAGAGATGCTCTCAGCGTCGCATCTAAAAAAAAACTATGTGCCGTCGAGTCGCTGGCTCCGCTAAACTAAGCCGTGTATATTGCAAACTTGGGCTAGTCGGTGCATTAGGAAAAAGAAAACTGAGGATAAAACGAGGACACGAGAGAAGACGACTAGATACACGGGGCGCAGACTAGCAACTGATTTTTTTAGAGTAAAAAACACATCATGAAGGAACATGTGATCTGCCCTTGCGCGATAGCGTAGGGCACAGAACGAAGATAACCAAAAAACAACAAAAACCACAGCCAAAAAACTGAGCGCAACACGGAGGGCAAGGAACTTGACACTAGGCATGCGCGATCGCTTCGTACATAAACAAAACAAAAAAAAAAAAACAAGGGGAGGGCAGGATCAGTCCAAGGGCACTAAAAATCACCCCCAAGAGTCCTCTCAAGATACGCGATCTCGGTGTTCATAATAGACACAGATGGTGAACTGACGCACTCTTTGCCTTTCTTGCGGATCGCATACGCTTCAAAAATCTTCGTCGTGCGCGCACCCTTTAACGTCTAGTAACTTATTTTGCTTCGAGGCGTGGCGCACAGCCTTTGCAGTGGGTGGCCAGTGCGGAGGCTGTTGGCGTGTTCCCTCATTTCATCGTTAATGCATCGGCCAGGTTTGGCCAACGTAAATTTGCCCAAAGGACTAGGGGATTTTGTAGACGACGCATGCTTGGCAGTTTTACAAAGCGCTTCTTGTGTCTTTTCCGACACCCCGCAGGTCTGATTTCTTCGCAATTTACACGCTTACAGAACTTGTGTAACTTGTTAGGTGCCGCGAAAACAACATGAACCCCCATGCTTTCACTTGCTTTTTTAATCCTGTGGCCAACATTGTGGACGTAAGCTAACACGGCAGCCTTGCCCCCTTCGCGCATCTTCTTCTTGATGCGTGACTCGACAAGAAGCTTCTCGCCAACTGCCAAGAGAAGGTCGCAAGGAAAAGCTGCTTCCTTCAGCCGCTCAACCTGCAAACGGATACTCGCCCCAGTTAGGTGTGGGCACGAGCACCGTGACGCATTCCTCCGAGGTGACGTAACGATTTCTCTTTTTACCAGCTAGGTATGTGCTTACCTGAACGGAAGCACTCCTTTTTTAAATCGGGGGAATAGATTCAACACTCATGTAAACTGTTCGCCTTGAGCTCCATATCAAGAAATACCATCAAGCCGACAACCGGTGCTTCCAGTGTTAACGAAAAGACGTTAAGATTGGAACGAAAGAGTTCAAACACTTCTTCAACTTGATGTGTAGTGCCCTCTGAATTGTGCTGATACATCACTAGGAAGTCGTCAACAAAGCGTGAAGTCTTCGTGACTTTACTTTACGAATATATTATACTAATCCCGCCCCGCCTAAAGAACAATTCTTCTAAACCTCAATATAGAATTATAGAAAGGCCAAGTTGATTACTCGACTAATAATTCATAAACTCTGCAATATAACTTATAGCTGTTGTGCTGCACAAAAAGGTCAAGCCAAGATGACAGCTGGCTCAAGCCAAGCTCGAAAATTACGTGTTCTCAAAGCATCGCCGCCTCCGGTTGGGGGGGAGGGGGTTGAAGCTGCCATTCGGCGGCTCGCCTAGACACTAGAGCCAGTGGCCCCTCCTGTGTGTATAAGTATGACACTCTATGCCTAGATCACCTTTTCAAAGTGAACGTCACTTGTTATCGGGCTAATCTGCCTTTCCTATCCTGCATACCTAAAACATCAGACGACTGGAAGCGCTTGCCAGCCTCAATGGTCATTTTCACAGATGCGCGCGCATTTTGCTCAACTGAACACCATTTATGTGCGGTGTAGTAGAGTCTTTTCGTGTGTATATTGATTTGTGTGTGTGTATATTGTTTCCTGGCAATGACAATTCATTTTACTATTTTGCACAAGCGTCAATTAGTGTGTTCCCTGGCTTCGGGCACTTTTTCTCTTGCTTGTCAGTGTTTTTTGTTTTTTTTCTCTATCCTATGTATTTGCATGCGCTTCATGTGAATTATGTCTGTGTTTTTGCATAGATGGCTTCGAATGTCTTGCTGTGTATCTTCCCTTTTATCTGGGTCTTTTTTTCCAACACTTATACACAAACCTAGTCCCTTCTGTAACGCCCCTTCCACATTGAATATGCCGAACTAAATAAATAAATAAAAATACACTGCGCCTCTCCCTAATGATATTCAACATTCTTTCGTCGATCCCAAAATAAAGTATTTTTTGTAGAGTGCAATGTTTGTTTTACCTAAAGTAAAAAGTTGTCAACTGCAGGTGGGTTGTTGAAACCAGCAAACAACGTAAATAGCTCTAATCTTACAGCAGAGCTGTTGAACCTTGATATTGTTCCAATGAAGTTCGCAAAAGCGTTAGCAAAAGAATTCCAAGAAAAATTACGGAGCGCCTGTGAGTGACCATGCCTCTCGTGAGGAGCGCCCGGTGTTGCCCATACTGGTGCGTGGGCATGCGTCACGTGAGGAGCTCGACAATAATACAAAAAAAAAATCCCGGGTCATCTCCACTATTGTGCAACCTCGAGAGGGGCGAAGCATGCAGTGTATAAGTGTATTCTTGGCGTCTTGGCGTTTGTGCCCGCGCAAATGAAAGCGTCGGGATTAGAGGTATACAGCTTTGCTTTAAAAGTATGTTGTCCTTGAAGCACGAAGCTGTCTAGGGCGAGGCGTAAATGAGTGTCCCGGTGTTTTGTAGCGTAAGCTACAATGGCCGAGGTTGAGCAGTTTCGCGTGTGCCGTGAAGGGCCATACTGCTCAAGCGCGAGGGACATCGGATTGAATTGGATTAGCTTGGCTTGGCATGGCTTGGCTTGGAATGAATTGGATTGGGGTTGGATTGGACTAAAGTGGATTGTGTTGCGTCATAACCGCGGCAGACGCACTGCCACAGGTGCGTGCCCAGGTGTGCGCCTCAAGTGCGCAGTAGCCTAGTCTGACGCTGCGTGGGAGCCGCTTGAAAGCCGTTTCGCGTGGCTCGTTAATAGCCGTGCTGAGCATGCGCCAGGAGCAGTGACTGGACAGGACTGGACTGGGCTGGATTAGACTGAATTGGACTGGACTGAATTGGACTGGACTGGACTGGACTGGATTGCTGAACCTTAGCTCACGCGACGTATATCCTGGCATAGCAGAGCTAAGCCTCTACTAATTTTTGGTACGCGTTGCAACGTGCTCCAGCGCGAGGCGTAAACCAGTGTCCCGGTTTTTTTTAGTACCCGTTGCGTTGTAGCGCGAGCCGTACACGAGTTTCACGGTGTTTTAGTACCGTGACTACATGAGACGACGCTTACGATGACGACATGAGACGCGGATAGCCCTAGCCCCGAGCAGTTGTGAGCTTGTGCCTCGTGAGGAACGCCCGGCTTCGGCCACCCCGACCTTTGAGAACACTCTCCCCAGCGTTGGTTGCGTGGCCTCTCGCGTGCTCTTCTCCTGGCCAGTAAACACGCATTCGCTCCTGAAGTGGGGAAGACAGACACCGAGCTCACGCTGAGGACCCCTAGTCAGCGGAGCCAGTTGCTGCCGGTTCTAGCGCATGCTAACGCAGTCCACTTTGGGAGCGATGTGAAAGCCTGCGGACAAAACGATCCGGGCCTTCCAGTAATGAAGAACTTTCAGCGGCAAGTTCGAAAGTGCAGGTGAGGTGCAACAGTCGGTTCTCGGGCGAAGCGAGAGGGGCAACTAGCTCAGCCGTTTCTTCAGCTTTGCAGCCCAAGTGCAAGCTGCGGCAATGTTGTCGTGTTTTATTGCATCAGCTCACTTTAGCAAATGACAAACGGCTTCAAACTGGCTTTACAATTTGATCCTCATTGTGAAGCAAATTGAAAGTTACTGGACGGATATTCATGAAGTTGCTTGCACGTAAAGACACAGTAACAGAGTTCGGGATTTATCGCCGCCCATGCGCGGTTTGTTTCGCTAAAGAACGAGAGGATAGCCAAGGCACCAGCTAACCAAAGCTGATTTTTGATATTATGCGAATAAGCAGCTTTTTAAATTAGGACCGCCTCGTTTACTCGTATTGCGAAGGATGGCAACAACTGCAGGTACTCAGATAAAAAAAAATCTGTGGGACGGTCCACGTCATCTCAGCTGATCGCCATGCGATGCCGTAATTGATCACAACACCATTAGCCTCGGCCAAAAAGTGGAAGTTCTTTAGTGAAAAAAATGGCAGCATCTCCACTCCGTGGGTGATGGCGAGAATGCGGAGTACGGGGACTCGAAATGACATCCAAGTTACGCCACAACCGTCATTCGACCTTAGTCGCGTTGCCTGCGCTTGCGCGCTTTCATATTCGGGGTAGCTCGTTTTCTTCGTAGACGTTGAGCAGCAGCGTGACGCTTCTTACGTTCGTTTTCATCCATGGTGGGGAGAGGGTGTGTGATTTCCGGAACCAGATTATATACGCGGTGCGCCGCGGTGCCATCTCGTGTTTACGCTTAGCGCCATCTAGCGTAGTTCGATGCCGTCGCAGTAAATTACAACTTGATCACAATCTGACTGCGCCGGTGTTTTTGCGCGTTCTCTGGTTGCTAGGTTATGTTTGTGCCTGTTTTCGAGTGTTTTGGAGTGTTCTTGTACCCCTTTTAGGTAGTTCCCGCAACGATTTTTGCTTGATTGGGGGTGTGCGCACGGATGGACGCGGACGGACATTGGGAGTTCCTAATGTACTCCGCACCGTTACAGGCGAGAGAGTAAGCCGTTTTACTCTCGGGTACTAACTCACGGTCGTAGTCGAGTGGGTAAGACGAGTGACACTAGCTCTGTCTGGTCTACCGGACGCAGGCTTGAATCCTGCCGGTTCCTGTGTGATTTTATACGATTGTAAATGCTATGCGCATGGACGCGGACGGACATTGTGAGGTCCTAAGGTTCTCCGCACCTAAAAAAATATTCAGGGAAGCTTGGACTCACACGCAAGGCTTTAATGGCGAAGCTGTTGTATGTGATCATTGATGGACACAAACTGGAGTTTTAGTATGGCTGTGGTGTCGTGGTTGACGTCGGCGGCATGGCATTTCAATGACCTTATCTTGAGCAAGGCCAGATTGAGCTTGTCGTTTTGGTCGACGTTTCGGTACGCCACTCTGCAAGCGCGACTTATCGTCTTTGGCGGATGGTTTGCATGCCGGCCTTCTAGAAGCACGGCCTCTTCCTCGGCCGTACAAACTAACCGCGGCCTGCCCATGTGGAGTGAATGATCACCTACAGCAGCTTCGATATTCAAGTCGCTTCTCTTCTATGGTACAGAGCTCATGGCCACGACGACATGAGGACTTACGAACGAAGGGCGTACGCTATGATGTGTCTTTCTCCTTCCGTGCAAGCGTTGCCAAGATACGGCGAACGCTGGAGTTTTTTTTGGGGGTCAATGTTGGCCAATCTCCTTATGTGGGTATGCTTGGCTTGAAGAACATGCGCTCGAGGCACGCGTGCACGAACACTCAGCATTTCCTTGGTATCTTCACTGCGGGCAACATACACAAACGATTTGCTCTACAGCTTCGCTGCTAAATACAGTGGCAAATGAGACGCGACCACGCGCACCTTGACGCTGCTGTGAGCGGCCACCGCTACTGGCGACGTTTTTTTTGGCGTTTCGGTTTCGTGAACGCCTATATCCACGAGCCGTTTGTGTCGCGGCCGGTAATGTTTGAAACCAAGTGTTTTGCAGTTAGCACTATTTTTATGCCTACGTTCGAATCCCATTATTTTTGCCTTTTTTGCATGGCGAATTTGAGAGCAGTTGGTCGTTAAATGGTGCAATAGAGCTTCTAACATTTTACGTCGCGTAGTCGTGGTATTTTCTTTCGTTTTATGACTCTGCCCGCGTTGTCGATGGTCCTAAGGAGCGTCCGCCTCAGAAATTCATAAGCGGCGTTGCATTCTATGCCGAGTACCCCACAGCCAGGACCGTGTAACGCCTTGCATTTCCGGAAAAATGCAGATTTGGCCGAGGAAAAACCCTTTAATCGTTATAACAGCAAAAACTGAGACAATTGAACGGGCAGAGTTCTGCACAGCCTGTTGTTGGGCTAGTTAGTACTGCATTTCAAGAGTAGAAAATCTGCGCCTCAGACAAGACCAGTGCAAACGGGACAGGAGTTCGGCAGACTTTTACTGAAAAAAAAAACGCACATGAATATATACCATATATTGCACATGCGCACATAGCAGGCGGTTGTTTTTTCTTTGTTCTTTCCTATTCTTCTTTTCTTATCAATGCTTCATTCCGTTCAAAAATGCAGACTCGCTTCCGTTCAACGTAACAAAAAGCTCACTCACACAATTTTCATAGTTTATACGAATAAAAAACGCTTGTATGAGCTCATGGGCGACTCATTCCCGGGGTTTGCTCAGCACTTTTGTTTCATTCAAAAGCGGCTGACATGGCTTGTCTTCGCAGGCGAAATAATGGTGTGGAAGACGCGACCCTGTTTGGTTTTTCAGTGATAGCTGGTGTTCCCTCAAGCGGTCACTGACACAACGGCCAGTCTGGCCCACATATACGTTCCCGCACGTGAGTGGTATAGACTATACAATAGAACCCCAACAGCGCATCGCACAAAGTCTGTATCATCCGTGCTTAGAGTTTTGTAAAACAGAAAGAAGAAAAGTGGAAAAAAAAATTCACAAAAATGCCCTCACAAAATTAACCATATGCATCTTATACATCTCTCCGCAATACCGAAGATCAAGCAAAAAAAGTCCGCAAACAGTCTAATAATAAAACAGCGAAATTGAGCGTACCGTGCAGCTGCTGGCCTTTCCACAAAAAACGCAGACTTGGCGGAAGTACCAGCCTTAATCGTTGCAATAGAGTAGAGGGAAAAAATTGGTCGACGGAATACTGGAAAGCCAAAAAGTAAGAAAAAAAAAATTTTGCACCTAAATCATGTGACAAAATCAAAAATAAGCATCGAAACGGTCTGTTACATCGATAACTGGAAATATTTGAATTTTTTCTGAGCGAACCGCTGCTCCGCTTGGGATCAATCTTCAGACAAATGTCGCATTCGGTGGTTTATTTTGCTTTGCATTGGAAACAACCATAGTACTTACCTGTTTATTCTGGAAATAAATAAAAACACTTTTCACCTAATGGAAAATGGCGGCTAATTTAGGCGTGCACGCAGGTGTATGAACGATAGCGCCACCAGGGATATCCAAAAAACTCTCGATGGCAGTTCATGGTAGGAATGGAACCCAATGAGGTAAAAGATGATTATAAAACCTTTTTTGTCGAGAGTTTATGATGGCCACAAACAGCTATATAAAAGCTCACACGAATCATAGTAAGATAACCGTAGTTTGTGGTGTCTATACCAGTCACCTGGTTCCAGATCGTCTGTCGTCGGATGTACCAGGTAATACCGCCTCCCGAAACGAGGCGCATGATTTTTTCTCAGGTCTGTTGCTTTGTTCTTCTTTTACTTCTATTATTCCTTGCGTGCATTTTGTACTTGTGATATGGCGTCATGAGATCATTCACTGCAAACGAAAATGCCGGACGTTCACCTGAAGTAGTGGTTCCAACACTGCTTGTAGTTTTTTTTAGGAGCTCATCAATAAGTGTAAGAAGTTAAGAAATAAGACCCACCTTGTGGGCCCATATTTCTCCCGTGGGATACCCTTATAGCCACTTGACTTTACATAAAACTAGTAAAATGAATATGTATATGAAAAAAAACCACATAATACTGCTTTTGCGTGCTTCTTTTCAGCTATAAAAAAAGCTGGCGTCTGCATCACAATATCTGGTTATAGCATTCGTGGGAGGGCCGGCTACTAGGCGTTTAATTGGTTCGGTATACCTCAAGAATACACTGCAAAATGTTCAGCTATATTGAGCCAAGAAACATCAGCATATTTTATTCAGCTGTACTAAGTCGATTGCACGTGACAACACTTCGACTAATCAATCAGAGACCACCAACGAGACCAGTCGGGATTGTATTGGCACCACCTCATAGCGGCATCCCCGGCAACGAGATCGCCAGCCTCGTGAATCGAGATTTCACCCGTCGAGCCAGCACTTGTGAAGCCGAAGCCGAGCCCGAGCGCATACAACCTCTTGTCACCTACCAGTAAATTACGCAGCACTATAGGCTGTCCCGTAAAACCTACTCTTCGCCCCACAAATCGCTACCGAGAGATCAAGAAATATTATTGCATGCTCTGCAGGTCAACACCTTCTCACATCCCACCAGACGTCACCTCTTTGACCGGACACACTTTTCTCCTCTTTGCCGCTTCTGTGGAGAGCCTGGGACTCTCAGACACATCGTGGGTGGCTGCGATAAGTCTACCCAAGATCCCCCCCCCCCCCCCTAACATCCACCTTTCCACGGAGCTTTGGGAGAGAGCCTTTACCAGCTCCAGCCTTAAAGATGAGCTGCGCAGGATCGCAAGGGCTTTTGACGCGGCCCGAGCTCAAGGCATCCTGGAATGAGGACGCCTCTCTGAAGCATTTTCTGGATTTAATGAAAGGTTATTCTGTCTCTCTCTGCCTCTCTCTCTCTCTCAGTCGTTGTAAAACGCCTCAAAGAGCGACATACTACGAATGTACTAGCGCCGCCGTTCAACATAAGCACACTGATGAAAGTAGAATGCCACGGTTACTGGATCAATCTGGTGACAGAACGCACCGTTTGGTAACCACCGAAGATCGCTTATTCGTTTTGCTTTAAGTCTATCCCAAGGTGGATGCCCACAGAACTGCTGTCGACTGGCCCCGTGAACACTACAGCAACTCCTCATTCCTCGAACGCACAATTCTGGAATGTACAGCTAGGGAAAACCGGAGCCCCACGAAGCGTAAATACCTAACCAAAACCAAGGAATTCCGACCCAGTTGGCCTATGTAATCCGAAACCTCGATTTGAGGGTGATGTATTGCGGAAACGTGTTTTACGTGAGCCATAGTAATTAGCGTAGGTGGCCTAGTATTAGGCAGGTGCTTATGGACGTTCGCAAGTTTGGGAAAAAGGCGGATGAGCTTGTGCTCGTGGGTTTCCACAGGTTTAACAAGGGCTTTGGGCAAGGTGCACAGAAGAGGCAATTCCAGCTGGTGATTGTGATTGTTGAGGAGTTACGGGATGTTCTACTTGAAAAAAACATTTGTCTGGGATTGATTGGGGTCGGTTTTGCGCTTTTGTGATAAGGAGGAGGGAACAAATGGACACGTTTTGGTGTTTTACAATGCGGGTTACAAAAGTTGTGGTGAAGAATACTTGGAAAATCCCATTTTCCATCGATTACCTAATGCCCGAAGTGTGCCTCAATCGTTAAATGATCTGCAAAAAGGACGAATGTTCCCTTGTCTACGTATATATTCTCATTTATGCGATGGCAGAAATGACCCCCAAATTTTCTTCACATATGATAGGAAATCGTCACGCAGCCCAATTAGGCAAACACGCAGTAGCGGAATTATTCAGGAGGAATCATTCAGGCTGAAATGCAATCGTTCCTACTGATTATTTTCTTGGCAACAATATTATTGGTGTACATATTGAAACTAATTTAGACAGAGTTCAAGTGGAAGCCCGTTACTATAACTTTTCAAGGACTGCAAAGATGAATGTTGAAACTGCTGCGCAAGCCAAGACAGTGTTGTTTGGTGTGAACGGCAAACGTCCTAAATAATAGTTTCATACACTGATGCTGCGTCCATAAAATCCCAGTGATTTGCATAAGACAAAATTCCTAACCATTTAGGTGGTATTTACCTTCAAACTCAAGTGGTGGGTGAATCGCTTGAAAATACACCCGTGGGAAAATTTTCGCTGTCTCGTTTCTAGGTTTTTGTTATATTGCTCGTCAAATAGGGTGATTTCATAACGGTTCTCGGCCGCCCCAAGTTCATAATCTCTCACAACGTTTTGCACCTCTTTTACTGAGCAATGAAGGATATCGTAAATAACGGACGGGAGAAAAACTCACATTTTTAGGATTGTCCTAACCAAAGTGAGCATTCGTAGGCTGCTGGAGGAACATTTAATGGCAGTGGTGGCGTATGAGGCGTCGTCCACCCATTGCCAACATGCAGCGGGATGGCACGCGCTCGGCCCGAGCTGCCAATCGCCAAATGAAGATACTGGTGTGGGCCCATTAGGGAGCACACGCAGTGACTCCCCCTTCTTTCAACTGAAGAGCGCTACTGTGCAAGCAGCTTAACTGCGTTCATCATAAAATCAACCGACTTTGTTTAACGGGGTCCACATCCCTCTCCTGGTTTTCAGGCACAATGGTATACGAAGCACAGGAGAGCGGGGTGCAGCGAAAGTTGCGGAAATGGCATTTCATGTCCAGCTCTCTACACTCCCTAAATACTTTAGGAAAGAGCGCATCAGCTTGGACGTCACTCACTTTTTGGGTAGCAATTACATGTATGTAAGCGTAGCGTCATTTTTTTCTGGAAACGCAAAGGTCACAAAGCACCCGCTTACGAGACCTTTCAGGAAAGGAGCAATACTGACGACTGGGTGACACCGTGAGGTAATAAAATGGTCGGGAAATATTGATGCGGACGTTTACACCGGCGTATGAACATAAACTCGGCGACCATATAATGTAAAATAAAAAACGGCGCAGTTTGAGACGGCCAGTTTGAGAATTTGACAGAACAGTAAGCGAAGGGCTTGAGAGTGATCGGGTTTTAGTGTTTTTTGTTACGTTGATGATTTTCGTGTACTTTTAAAAAGTGAGCCATTTCAAAGTATGATGACGCGATCGCAGGTGCTTTTCATGTCTTTTAGCGCCATGGCAAAGGTCTAACCTTCACGCATGAGCTAAAAATTTATAGTACGATCATGTTTTTAGACATCGTAATCACCTTCTGGGACATCCATCTGTGCTGGAAATATAACCCAAGGTCCAAAAAGGAATTGTTCCCGTACGAATCGCCGCATTCGAAAACGGTGAAACGGGCGATAGCTACCCAGTGCATCGCGTCAGCTGTAAAAGCGTCATGCACAGACAAAGTGCACGAAAACTTTGACGCACAGATTGAAATATTACAGAAGGCAGTATTACCGAATTCTGTAGTGTCAGCAGCGGTGGAGGTGGTGCTAAAGAAAATTAAATCCGAAAGTACCAGTCGTGAAAGCGAAAGAGAACGCGAGAATAAGAAAGGTGAAGTTGTGCCTTATGTGCCCCGCGTAGGTCAATTATCTCGTCAAGCAATTGCATTTCTTAGACGGAAAATTGTTCGCAGATGTGTAATCATGCTGCTGACCGCTGTGCTTTTTCACCCAGCGCAAAAAAGTGCTTCCTGCTCCCTAGTTTTATGCTGTACGGCAAAAGTTTTTGTTGATTTTATTTCCTCAGTACCTATATTGACTTCGCTACTAGCGTACCAGTCAGCGAAGCGTCGCATGTGCGCTTGTGCAGCGCTTGTGTGGAGCGACCTGGACTTAGAGCCTGATACAGTTTACTCACTAACAAAGCCAATAAAGGCCCATTCTTCACTTCAGAAACGTGTCGTGGCTTAGTTCCAATTGAGCGAATGAATTGCGACGACCCGTCGGCGGCCGGCGAACCACACGCTGGGCTGACTGGTACCCTGGTATTCTGAGTCCCTCCTCCACTCGAGCCTCCAGTGGAGGAGGTCCTTGAAATCGATTTGCCCATGCATAAGCAGTGCGGCATCTTCCCCTCAGCCGAGTGGAGGGAGCAAATGGAGTGGAGGAGAGACTCAGAATACGGCCTTAGTAGCCCAGTCAAGCCAAGTCATTTTCTCCTGATGTCACACGAAAACGCCACAGAAAATGGGCGATGATGCAGAGAGGAGGACAGCATTTTAATTGATTTTAGATGCGACTGCATCTCATTCACTCGCCTTGTCCCTCCATACGGCGTTGTTGTTGTCCGTCCACACTCCTCCCCCGTTCTCCTCACCGCGCGAGCTGCGCTCTCCGCCGCTCACCCCCTCTCCTCTCCGATAGCGAACTCTCTCTCGCGAGGGGCATTGGATTGGATTCGATTGGGTTGGCATGGCTTGGCTTGACTTGGCTTTGATTGGCTTGGCTTGGCTTTGATTGGATTGGATTGGATTTGGATTGGATTGGATTGGATTAAAGTGGATTGTGTTGCGTCATAGCCGCGGTCGTTCCAGCACCGGCGTTCCGACTTCCATCGATGCGCTGAATGGAGCCTAACAATTCTACTATCGCCCGCGCAACCGTAACAAGCACCGATCACTGTGATAACAGGAATGCTAGCAACACTGAAGACAAGGCTGCGAAGTGGCGTGAACGTGATGCTCGACATCATACGCGTTCGTCACACGTTTCACGCAATTAGAGAATCAACCCAACGGAAACACCAAGTGAACCCCCAAGATGCGTCGCATTTCCACAGGGTTCCCCTCGCGGGAAGGTGGGGTAATTGTTTCTAAAATATATTCGCGTAAACGCACTCATAGTGGTCGAATTATGGCCTACAATTATGGCCTACTACAATTTGCGCTAGTAATCCCGCAATGCTTACAAATCACTTCAGTGTCCCTTGTGTCCATTTGTCCACGTTTGGAGCCGATTCGCTTTTTTTTCGCTGCCCCTATGACCTTTATTCCATCATTGCTACTATACGTCTGACGTTCTTTCATTTGCTTGGAAGTGGTAATAATTGTAGATCCCTTTGGAGGGGCGTACACTATGTCGCATCTTTCTCGTTCCGAGCAAGTTTGCCCCGATTACGGCGACCGCTGGGGCCTTCGCCGTTCCGAGCAAGTCTTGCCACCATTACGTTGAATGCTGAAGTTTTATAGAGGGGGAAATCTTGGCCAATCTCTCTAAGTGAGTATGCTTGGCTGGAAAAACGTGCGCAGGGGATGCCGGGTGGTCACCACGAGACACGCGCTCTCGTGCGGGATTTCAGCAATTTCATTATATTTTTAGTTGCGGGAGCAAAAAATGACGATTTTCTAAACAGCTTCGCTGTTAAAATGTTCGACTGTTAACGGGACCTGACACCACACGCATAGTTCGGTAGTGGAAAACCCAGTTGTAAAGAAATAAAAATTCCACCTCCGTATCCTACAGCGAAGCTGGGGGAAGGTCACTTCGCATTGCCGCGAACCCCAGAAAGGAACGTTTTACTCGAACTTTAAATGTTTATACTCTTCAAAGGATAGGATTGCATCTGAACGACTAGCGTCCAAATGTCCGACATAGTCCTCATCTTGACGATGGAAAACGAGCCAGATTAGCTATGCTGAAGTGAACCGGAGCTGTGACATCCAGATTAGCGAAATGGTCCACTAGCTCGTTGCCGCTGATGTCCGTGTGCCCAGTGATTTTACCAAATGTACTTCCTTCACATTTCTTCAAACAAAATACAATGATCAATTCCGGACACAAACCAATTGCGGTGTTTTTAGATATTAAATCAGCCATCGGCTCCATATATCATGATGCAATTCTAGCATCCCTTATTTCACTTGACTTAGGCGGAAGATTATACGCATGGATTTCAAGCTGTCTTGAAGGAAGAAAGCAGAAGGGCCTATACCATGTTATGAAGTGAAAAGAGGGGTACCTCAAGGAGCTGTATTAAGTCCTTTACTATACAATATCGTGCTCATTCACCTATAGTGTGTTCTCCCCCGTAGGGTCAAGATCACTCTGTACGCGGACGATATCTGCATTTGGAGTGCTTCGAGATCACGTCTAGTCACGCAACAGAAACTCCAGAAATCGCTTGCAAAAATAGCAGAACACCTACAGCCTTAAGGAGTTCATCTCTCCCCAGAAAAAAGCAGCCCTATGGCTTTCACTCGTAAGACCATGGAGAGACATGCTTTAATCCTCGGTGGCCGGCCCCTAAAATACGTACGTACCCAAAGATATCTTGGTTTTACAATCGACAGAAACCTTTCCTGGGCTCCGGAAGTGAAGAGACTACGATGCGAATTTCCACGGCATCCCAAATTATTGAATATCTTGCTAGCACACGCTGGGGCAGCGATTGTCGTTTCATGGTGCTTCTCCCCGGCCAAAATGTCCAACAAGACTTGCTTGTTTGGCTGACAGCACGCCTGTGGGGCCAATAAGAAGTTCTGTCGGCACTCTACAGTCCCAATAGCCTAGTCTTCCAACAGGGCGTTTAACCTTGATGGCGTTTGTGGGGCCAATAAGAAGTTCTGTCGGCACTCTATCGTCCAAACAGCGTAGTCTTCCAACAGGGAGTTTAACCGTGATGGCGTTTACCTGCTCGCCAACACGATCAGTGAACGCCAACAGACGCCTTGTTCGTAATCAGCGGCGCCAGCGCGCCATCAAACGGAACCGACAGACGCCCTGAAGGTGCTTTTTAGGCCTAAACAGCAGCGTCTATGTCTGGCGTAAACGCTAGACGTCAACGTTTGTGTTCTGATTTTTCCCTTCAATAAGTAACAGTCAGACGGAAGGTAACATAACGATGTGAAGATATGCTTTGGCTCATACCACGGCAAGCACAATCGTTTGTTGCTGCAGCTTCGGTTGCTTTTCGTCCACAACAAACTGAATCGGCTGTACAGCTTTCTTCGAGGGCGTGTATGCAGGGGTTCTATCTTCCTTTTTTTGGCAGGCCGCCGGGGGCGGTCGTTTAAAATCATTTTCGCTCGTCGGTGCCGTTCTGCCTACCTGTTTGCTGTACCTATTACGTCGCCGCCACCGCATGCTTCGGTCGCTTTCTAATAAACCCCACTTGTTACAAACTCAGAGGTTTTCGCACTGTTAGCAGCCGTTTTACACGACGGGTATGATGCGCCTGACATGCCAGGAGTGACATCGATTGTAGTATTAGCGCGACGTTGCTTGTCTTCAAGACGGTGCCGGACAAACAAGAGTTATCAACGCCATAATTCTAACAGCACATTCCATTTCATTCGTGGCTACCGTGGCTTGCGCAGAAAAGGTCGGGTTGACTGCGATAGCTTTTCTTGAGTCAAATAAGGGAGCTTTGGCTCAATCGCTTGCAGCGCTAGCAATGCGGCCTCGTCTGCAAGACCGGTGCGCGAGAAACAAGTGTTAGGACAGTCAGAATTTCAAAAATGCAGGATAAACTAGACACAAACGACAATATCGTTGACAATTTACGTAAGTATAGAGTAGTTTTAGGCGCCCCCACGTCGCCCGCCCAGATAGCTGAGTCGTAACGCGTCCGTTTACTGTTTTGTAGGTCAATGGTTCGATTCCTCGTCGAACCTCGCTTTTTAGATGCGACGCATCTCTTGAACTCACCTTGTCCCTCCGGCGTCTTCCGTCGTCCGTAGTCCGCATCCCTCCCCCATTCTCCTCGCCGCGCCAGCTGGGCGCTAACGCCGCTCTCACCGCAGCGCCATCTGCGTGTTAGCGCTCGCTCCCGTCGCAGTGCCAGCTGTGCGTCAGCGCTCGTTAGCGCTCGGGTAAACATGGAACACATGCGCATGCGCTGCTCTGTCTCATTTCCCTCACCGTTAACGCGCGGTGCACATAAACGCGGTTACTGCGCCGCTCCGCTCAGTCGTTCCGCCACTCCGATGACATCCGATGACCACCGATGATTTGAATGGAGACTAACAGGCCTTCTATCACGATGGTCGGCGCAACTGTATGTAATATAGTGGAAACAACAACAAATTGACACGCTAAATGGAAACAACATAACGGAAACGCAACGGAAACCCCACGATGCGTCGCATCTACCCATGGTTCCCCTCTCGGGAAGATGGTGTAAATTTTTTTTAGGTGAGTGTTTCATTAGCTCTTTTTTTGAGGACCAGGGTAAGCGCCTGTTTCTTGCTTTCTATCACGCCGACATTTACCACCCTGTTCCTAAACCCAAAGTAGCTCATTTTCTTGCACCTTCTCTCTTGAGAAGCCCGCCGTGAAAACAAAACCAAAACAAACGTCGAAACCTCTTTACAATATCAGTATATATGTCAGTCACTTTATGTGTATTCACGTTTGCGTTTAAAAACCTTAAATGTAAGTTATAGACACATTTCAGACGTTGAAAGCACAAAGATAATTACCAATATTACAGTACTAACACCATTTCCGTTAAACATAGAGGTGCTGCATTTGAAGTCTGGCAACTATCTCTCACTTTCTGTGTGTTTTCTCATGGCGTTTTTTGCCAAGTGGTTGCTGGCGTGATTTGCTCAGTTTTATCTATTTCAAGCTTAAATCATAGTTATAAAAGCTTTATGGGTAATATCTACCCTTCCAAGCTACGCGTGTGTTGACAACGGGGACCACGGAAGAACGATCATCGCCGCATAAAATACTGCGGGTCAAAAGTGGATGACATTGCATCCGAACAAAGCGTGTTGGTGTCCGCGAGATGAAGACGACTGTGAAGGAGAATTGTACGTTGGAAACATCGTTTTCGCCCGGGTAAGTACGCATTTTTTATTATTCTGTATTTGGTTGGAACGAGTTGTGGTGTTTATGGATCAGTGGTTCGCTAGACCCCCAACTCATTTGCTCTGAGATCCTACGTGATTTAGCATACTTGTTTGGCGCCCAGTCCACCGTTTTCGCAGAAGCCAGCATCAATTTACGCTGAAGCTAGACCTTGGCTACGATGCTCGCGCTGTAGTACACGGCTGCTAATAATTTCACATCACGCAAGGCTCTTTAACACCGGGGCGTTTGTTTATGGTCCCTCAAACAGTGCCTTTGGGGCTCCAGATCGCAGTCGCAATTTCGCGTGAGTGGCACGACGCTGTGATTAGTCCTCCTTCGTGAATACCCGGGGTATACCAAGAAATAACATGAACAGAAGGTTCCCTGGAAGTGCATGCGAAAAAGCGTACACTTGATTCCGTGGCTGGCGTCTCGTAGGTGTTGTGAAGTCTCCCCCCCTACCCGAATTTCGTGGAGTGCGCTTCGCAGCTGTTGCGCTCGCGAGACCGGCTGCTGCCGTTGCGACCGTACGCCTCGCGGTCTTCGGGCCGTGATATGCGTGCCATTCTCGTGAAGCTCGGCAACAGCGTCGTGAAATTGCCGTACTCGCTCGCCAACGCGCCCCGACAGCGTACGCTTCGACCGGGTGCTGGCGGAGTTGTGCTGGAAGAGGAGCAGGCAAAAGATGAGGACGCAGGAAATGTAGTTAAACAGATGAGAATTTACAAAGTGCAAGGGGGAGAAAATAGTATGCAAGGGCAGGAAACGGTGAGAGAGTTCGGGCCGCGCGCCAGAGAGCTAGTACGGCAATTTCACGACGTCTGACGTTGCCGAGCTTCGCGAGTCCGGCACAAATATGACAACGCCCGTCTGAGAGTTCGTAGAGGTATAGAATTCACATCCGTGCAAATTAAAGGTGAAATGCGCGCATGTGGCCTCGCAGGGAGTTAGCATAGTCACGGGGTAGTTGGGGAGATTTCACAACGCCTACGAGGCGCCTGCCGATTCCATCAGAGTAGCTCTCGGGAAGTCTCGGGCTTGATATCGGAGGCATATAATTGTTTAAATAAGTGGAGAAAATTGAGCGAATTCGCAAGTTCCTATTTTCGCAAACCCGCACGTCATACAGAGACTAAGAAAGCTGTAGGCACTCACTCAACTCGATTTATATTGGAGAATTGAACGTGCAGATACAAGTTAGACATTTATATAGAGGAGCCTCAACTATCACACACCAGTTCCGATTGAAAGCAATGGATACAGATGAGCTGCTAGCATGCGTTCCATGCAAATTAGCTCAGCAGTGAGCTTTGCATATATCATGCATACCCCACTCACAGTACCTGAGGGTCTAATAAATACATTCTTACTGTGACCTGAATTTCACTTGGGGTGTTCTGGGAAAGTTCTTAGTAGTGCCTTGGAGGTTACTGTCTTTAAACGATTAAAAATCTACTTGATGTAAGCATTCGTGCTTGGGTGTGTGGTCTTCTTGTATTTCAACAAGTGTCAGCACACTCACAGATTATGCACCTGCAGGTGCTGCTGCTGGTTGTCCTGGGTCGGCTGTTTTCCAGTCCAGTTTCAAAGGCTTTGCCAGGGCCTCCCTTGGCCAACTGACGCTGCACCTGCTGTACCCAAATACTGCCTGGCCTTTCGTTGGTGCTCCGTACGCTTTGCAGCCAGGAATGATCATCCCTTCATCCATCATGTGGCCGCTTGGACCACCCGTTGGGAAGCCAGCGCATTTGCTCGGCACATCGGTCCAGGCACTGCTGTCATATCGGTGCACCCACCGATTATGTACTTTCAGGTTAGTTTTTGCATGTTGTGGAACCTGCCATGATGTATACCTGTTAGCAGTGCTGTGGCCTCTGATTATTTGAAACATTTTCATGAAGCAGTGCTGTGCGTTTGGAGCGTGTCATTGCTTAGCAGAGATGTCGAAGAGAATCTGGGGCCGATGACTGAAGGGCAAGAAGAGAAATTGAACTGACTTTTAAGCAGGTATTCGTATGTAATCAAGCCAAGCAAACATTTAGGATCTTTCGATATGGTTGTGAACTTTCAATACAAACTGGTGTGGAACTGCTTTCCATTTTAAGTAAGCTAACAATTTTACATACTTCAGATCATACTGGTAATAATCATACAATACCGAAAAGTGCATTCCGAAGTCTGTATAATTCCGACAGCGCTTTTTTGGCAGTCTCATGACAGACACTATTCTCAATGATTGGAAGATAGTCGAGGTAGCACCAATCTCTAAATCAGGAGACGGTACTTCACCAGTACATTTCCCTAACAAGCACCATATGCAAGGCCGGGGAGCATTTAATCCACTCTCAGGTCGCTAATTATTTCTAAAATCACAATATCACATTCGAATATCACCACGGTTTTCACAAGGGTTACTTGAGAAACACAACTTTCTGGATTTGTTGACGGTCTACATTGATCCATTGACGCAGGCTTACAAACTGCGGTAGTTTATCTTGATTTTTCTAAAGCATTCAATTGCATTGCGCACCACAGACTACTTCTCAAACTTCACCCTAATGTCCTCACTTGAGCGAAAGATTTTCATTCTTCTCAAATGCAGTTTACTTCTCCTAATAAATGTATACTTCTTTTTCTCATGCCACTTGGTTGTCCCCCCAGGCAGGTTGCTTGGTCCTGTCTATCTTCCATGTTGCATATCCTCCCATGTAGGTCTATTTGCAGATGATGTTGTAATTTATCACACAATTTCTTTCAACTACTACCGTCAATGCTTTCAATCTGATCTTAACACAATTAACTCCTGGGGCTGCAAATGGCTAATGGCGCTTATCTCTAAAACAAAGTGCATGACTAACGGTGGCGAGTCTCGAATTGTATATACTTACTTCATTAACAACAGCCTCATTACCTCTTGAGACAAAGGTGTTTTGGTAGGCCCCCTTAGGGGAGGGGGGATTGCACGGTGGACTTCCAAAGGTAGATCGATTGGGAAAATAAAACGTGTGATTAATATTTTCATTTGCACTCCAAAACTCGCTTTATTTCGTATGTTTACCCCACTGCAGTGTCTAGGGTGGTGTGCTGTGGAGGCGAATGTCGGTTAGATACCGCTTGGTGTGGCCGCTTTTCAGATGGAGGCAACACTTAAAACCGTGTTTTGAGATTTCGGTGTGCAGAAAAATACCCAGGTGGTCAAACGTAATGCGAAGCCTTCTCCTACCGTGCTCCCCATACCCCAAGTGTAGCTTTGGCATGTTAAACCACGGTTAAGAGGCAAATACACCAACCAAGGGCGTTTATTCAAAGCGGTCCCAACGTTTCGGAGCCAACTCGGCTCCTTCATCAGGGGTGACTATGTACGACAAGAAGCAGCGGTTATATAGGTGTCTTCTTTTTCTTTTTTCTTACTGTATTCTTTCCCTTGCGCGTCGGAGGCCGTGGGCGTAGATGGTGGGAAGGGCTCCGAGGGATCTGTTCAGGCCTTGCCGGTTCCCTTGTATGTGCCAAGACTCAAGCAGTAATCTTTGTGAGTAATTCGTTTCGGTGCCAATCACCTGCGCGCCGTCAAAGTTAATCCGGTGGTCAGCTTTTTCGCAGTGCTCGGCCAATGCACTGCGCTGAGTGTCGGACTTGCGAACGTCGTTTTTGTGTTGGCGGAGGCGTTCCGGGAAGTTCATGGTCTCCCCAACATAACTAGCGGGGCATTGTGCGCAAGCAATTTTGTAGACGACCCCTTGTGATTTTTCTTTTGGCGGCCGCTCTTTAGGTCGAGGTATGAGCCGTCCAAGAGTTGACACTGGCTTGTGGGAGATGACAATGCCTTCCTTGCGAAGAATGCGGGATAACGTTTTACTCGTTCCTTTAACATAGGGGACGGAAATACGGGTCGGTCGGCGTGCGGAGGGGGTGGGGGTGCAGACGGCGGAGACAGGAGAGGGGTTGTTGACCGGCGGCGTCAGTGCAGAGGAATTCCCTTGGTTGCAGCCCGGCTGGGGGAGACGGCGTTTGACGCGTCGTATGAAGTTGCTCGTGTATCCATTTTTCTTCAGGTCGGCGATTACGGCTTTTTCTTGTTTCTTCCGGTCCTCTTCTTTTGAGCATATAATTCTGGCTCTAAGTAAGAGAGTTGAGACCACAGAAGATTTGTGGGAATTTGGGTGGCAGGAATCGAATTGCAGGTAGCGGCCGGTGTGGGACCGCGTGGGAACGTTGGGACCGCTTTGAATAAACGCCCTTGGTTGGTGTATTTGCCTCTTAAGTTTAACCCAACCAGACAGAGTTCTGTCGAAGATGTTCACATTCAAGTCTTTACGCCTCGACTTCGGCAAAGAGGCAGCAGCGCTGGCAAAACGTTACGTAAACGTCACCAGAAGCATCTCATCCTTCAAGAACCACCTCGCTTTTACGAAGACCTGCCGGGACTTGGACGTCGTGCCTCGCAGCCTCCAGCTCAAGCGCCTGGTCCACACTCCTGAAGGAAACAACATCATAGCGCAAGCTGAACGGCGTTTAGTGCGCGCTCGAGTCCACGAGTGCCAAGCGACCCTAAGGAGAAAGGAATTGGACCTTTTCTTCCTCCGCCGGCAACTGGAGCATCGCATACCAGGCAAGTTTGATTCACTGGATTCTTTTGCAAAAAGTATCGCTTCGTCTGCATCAGAAAAACATCAGGCATCCCAAGAAAGCGAGCTTTCGGCACTAAAGAAAAAAGAGGCCACACCCGCTGACCGTGCCAGCTTTGTTGTTAATTTGTCATCCAGACAACTCTCTCCTTCCGAGACGGAAGTTTTGCCCAAAGGTCATGGCTTTAACGTTACGACTACCCGGCCCCCTCTGGAAAAAATGGTGACTGCCATCGAAAGTGGGGTTATGCGTCTTGAGGCAGGCGTCCGAGAGGAAGTCAGATTGAAGGTGATTGGCGTTCTCGGGAGCATTCCCCGACAGCACCAATATAACTTAAACGCAGATGAAGCCGCAGCCATCCGTAACCTACGAGATGATGATAATGTAGTCATCCTCCCTGCCGACAAGGGAAATTGTACCGTCGTGCTTGACCGCCAAGCCTACGAAAGCAAAGTTCAAGACCTCTTCGATTGCTCAACGTACGAAAAACTGAAAAAGGACCCAACCCCCCAAGTTCAAAGGGAGCTTAACAAACTCCTGGCCAACATTTTCAAGAAGTACCCCGATTTCCGAAGCCTATATCTGCGACTGATCTGCCGGAATGGCTCAGCGCCTGGTTTTTATGGGCTACCAAAAATTCATAAACCCGATGTGCCCCTCCGGCCTATTGTGGACTTCACAACTTCACCACTTCGAGCCCTGTCCAGCTTCCTTCATCAGGTTCTCTCCCCTCTCGTCGGCAAAACGCCCACCCACGTCAAGAACGCTGGCCACTTCGTCGAACTTGTCTCCGAAGTGCCGATCGACCCTGGGGACAGACTCGTCTCTTTTGACGTCGTGTCGCTTTTCACCAGCGTCCCTGTTTCCCTGGCCGTCGCGACCGCCACAAGTGCTCTCGAGAACGACGACAGCCTGAGCTCCAGGACCTGCCTCAGCGTCGGCGAGATAACGCAGCTTCTACAGTTCTGCCTGCAAAGCACATATTTCTGCTACAAGCAGGAATATTTCAGGCAAGTAAGTGGAACTGCGATGGGGGCAGCTATTTCCGTGACCACAGCCAACCTTGTAATGGAAAAAATTGAAACGACCGCTCTGGAAAATTTCCCCGAAAAGCCCAAGGTGTTTCTCCGGTACGTGGACGACTGCTTTTGTGTCATCAAAGAAACAACAGCAGACAACTTCCTGTCGCAGCTAAATTCGATTGAACCAGCCATCCAATTCACCATGGAAAAAGAAACGAACAGCACCTTAGCATTCCTCGACGTTTTGATAAAAAGACAGCCAGACGGACTAAATTTCACAGTATACAGGAAACCCACCCACACCGGCCGCTACCTGCAATTCGATTCCTGCCACCCAAATTCCCACAAATCTTCTGTGGTCTCAGCTCTCTTACTTAGAGCCAGAACTATATGCTCAACAGAAGAGGACCGGAAGAAAGAAGAAAAAGCCGTAATCGCCGACCTGAAGAAAAATGGATACACGAGCAACTTCATACGACGCGTCAAACGCCGTCTCCCCCAGCCGGGCTGCAACCAAGGGAATTCCTCTGCACTGACGCCGCCGGTCAACAACCCCTCTCCTGTCTCCGCCGTCTCCACCCCCACCCCCTCCGCACGCCGACCGACCCGTATTTCCGCCCCCTATGTTAAAGGAACGAGTGAAACGTTATCCCGCATTCTTCGCAAGGAAGGCATTGTCATCTCCCACAAGCCAGTGTCAACTCTTGGACGGCTCATACCTCGACCTAAAGAGCGGCCGGCAAAAGAAAAATCACAAGGGGTCGTCTACAAAATTGCTTGCGCACAATGCCCCGCTAGTTATGTTGGGGAGACCATGAACTTCCCGGAACCGCTTTGAATAAACGCCCTTGGTTGGTGTATTTGCCTCTTAAGTTTAACCAAACCAGACAGAGTTCTGTCGAAGATGTTCACATTAAACCACGGTTTTTTTCATGTTTTTGGAATATTACCTGCTGCTGTAGCAGGTGCAACATAAAGGTGAAATTATAGATAATGTTTCCAAGAGCTAAATATAAAGGCCATATTGAAGTGCGTTTATGGGTCTATCTCATAGCAGTAGTGAAAGATTATATACTCTGGTGCAGGTTAAGAATGGCAATGGCTCATCTAGTGTAGTCCAGTGTTTGACAAAGTTCCGTGTAGGCAGGTAATAGCATTATTGCAATGATGAAACGTAGGCCACTGACCAAGTCAAGAAGCCATTTAACGGTTTGGTGCTTGTTCACGGTGAGCATGTGTCGTGGAAAACGAAGCTATACATTGGGCATTACGCGGCGCAATGAGTTTGCATAGATATGGTTCAGATTGCCATCCATTATGTTGATAATGTTGGTCGTCGTCTGAACGATGAGGGACTCGAGCAGTAATCGAGAAGATAGATTGCACTCAGTTGTCAGTAATTTCGCCTTGTTCCAGTCGACCACGGGTCCCTTCCTCTCATGGTGCTCTGCCAGTGCACTTGTTTTTGCATGGCCCTTGTTCACTTCGTTCCAGTGCTGCGTTAATCTTCTGTGCAGATTGCCTGTTTCGCCAATGTACACTGATCGAATTCAGCGCACGGAATCTAATAAACAACACCCGGAAGCTTGAAGCGTGAGAGGGGGTCTTTCAGGCTGACAATGTCAGAACGCAGCTTGCTAGTGGGCACACGCACGATGTATGGACTGCGTTTCTTGAAAATGCGTGCGAGAGTTTCACTGATGTGTGGGACGTAGGTATTTGCTGCACGTTTTGATGCAGTTCTTGTGGCTGCCTAAAGCATTATATTCAAAAAGAAGCGAAGAGGGCGACTAGCAGTAATCCGCATTGACATTAGCAGGCAGAAGCATCCACAAGGCCTCTGTCAAAACGTGCTGGACTTCTAGTCCTACACATCAATCAAGCTTTTGAACGCAATTTCAAGAAACACAGTATGCACACCGTGCACGTGCCCACTAGCAAGCTACGTTCTGACATTGTCAGCGAGAAAGACCCCATCTCACGCTTCAAGCTTCCAGGTGTTGTTTATTAGATTGCGTGCGCCGAATGCAAATCAGTGTACACTGGCAAAACAGGCAATCTGCACAGAAGATTAATGTAGCACCAGAACGAAGTGAACAAGGGCCATGCAAAAACGAAGCCCAAACCAGCCTTGACACCAGAGAAGGTCGCATCCCTGAAAGGAATTGCATGCGATACCTGGCATCAGAACTCGTAGCTAACTCATAACTTAGCAAAAGCAAGCATCCCGTAATATGAAACTTCTGGCACAATAAATGGTCTCACATTGTGCCTGAATGCTATTCATGAATATTGGTGGGCTGCGGGCCTAGCATGTGTTAGCTTACAAGAAAAAAAGCTGCAGGGTATTAGTTTATTCCCCAAAGTGTTGCTTTTTACTGGCAACCTGTTTGGCAATATTTGTTACCTTTTACTGTTTGGCAATATTTGTTACCCTTTTACCACATTGTTTTTTGTTCACAAGGTCACTGAACCCTTGATTATTCTTTCTATCTACAGCTCTTTTTCAGATCTATGTGGCCAGGACTGCGTCTGCGGAGCCCGCTGAAGCCAGGCTAAAAGTGGTGCGAAAGCACCTTTCGCAAAAGCACAGCGACATGCAGCGCAAATAAATGAGTGAGCAGCGCAAAATGAACTTCTCTATTTTTATTTTGCTAAAAGTCCTACATGCTTGCCAAACTTGTAAACCAGTTCCACACCTCAGCATGCGTCCTAAGTCAATCTCGTCATCGGACCTATAGCTTCACCAGCAGACTGCATTCAGACCAACAGGCTGCATTCAGACCAACAGACTGCCATCAGACCAACAGACTGCCATCAGACTGACAGACTGCCATCAGACCGACAGACTGCCACCAGGCCAACAGGCTGCCATCAAACTGCCATCAGACCAACAGACTAATATACCGAATTCTCGGTCCAACAGCCTGAATGTCTGTTGGGATTTCTCTTGGGGTCTTCAAGGCGTATGTTGCCGGCGTGTTGCGCTACAGCCTCCCTGTCCTGCAGCAGATGTCCTCTACAAGTAAAAGACAGCTTGAAGCGGCGAGGAATAACTGCCTCAGGAAGTGCCTCGGCCTTCCTAAAGGATCGTCGTGTTCTGGGACAATTGCTGCATCCGGCTGCCCGCCCTTGGACGTGTTACATCATCAAGAAACACAGCGAATTCGTTTGGGGCACAGTTGCATACAAGGACGTATTCGTTGGCTCATATCACAAATCGAAAAAATTCCAGCTTTGGGCAAGGAATCAGGACTATCAAATCAACTCCAATTCCAACTCAAGCACCGCAGACCATGCCCCTGGGATTCCCGCCCTGAACTCTGTCGCCGCTTCGGATAAAAACATTTATACCTGGAATTGATTCAAAAAAGCAAATGGCTCAAGTCAGCCTACTTCAGATCACACTTGCACACATTAACAAATTTTACAGTGCAACGACGCACATTTTTACAGGTCGGTCGGCAACATCTGAGTGCAGTTCATCAAGAATTTTTATTCCATCAGCTGGGAAAGCCGCATCATAGCGGATTGAGCGACCGACTTCGTCCACGTCGGCTGAGCTTCGTGGGATAAAACATGCCATCCGATACATTTTTCGCCAGCCGTCGACACAGTGGACCATTTTTTGCGAATTGAAGGCAGCTCTTCAGGCCCTGCAATACGCTAGCTGCTTCAGCCTTCATGAACATGCCCAGCGAGAAGTGAAGTACCTTTAGCAAGAAGTGAAGTTTCTTCAGCGCCTAAAATATCATGAGATATTAGGTTATTGCCACACAATCTATATTGAAGTTTGTGCACCCGGGGTTTAGATTATCGGTGGGGCTGATTATGCCTGCAAGCGTTTGTTGCGGTTGTGAAAGCTTCAGAATTTTCAACTGCTCGTCGAGTCTTTGCTAGATGGCAGTCATTTTTTTTCAGTGTTTTCTTGTCCTTCTTTAATAGCTCTTATGTCAGTGGTGAGTTTGGAATGGAATTTTGTGTCATCCAGTGTACGTTTGTGTGCTTATTTATTTATTAAAACATTAGCTTAGTTTTCTCAGCGGGATCCTCAGGCGTTCAGAGCATGCATTCGGAGCCAACTGCTCTAGGACATGTACGACAAGGACGAAGTTCAGCTTCGATGTCTTGAGAGAACAGAAGTAAGACAGCAATGCAAAACATTCGTAGACGGTGTCACAATAGCCCTGTGGGCACAGGAGCAGTAGTAAACATTGGTCCTCGAACATTTTAGCATAAAGTGAATATTATAACCATCGTTACAAAAGTGGTAGAGGTGTGGGGTACATGATACCCCAATCATCCAGGCCTGTCCACGTCGAAGTGTCGCCCGTACACCAGCGGACCAGCCGTCGCCTACTCGGACTGCCGGCGGAGTGCGGCCTTCTACCTGATCGGGCAACCAAGAAGATTGTAGGCAACACCGCCACTGTGAACACGAACATGACTGACGCCCCTCTCCAGTACGTGGTGCAACAGCCGCGTACACCAAAAGTCTTCTACGGCGAGCCTTATGAAGACGTGGAAGACTGGCTGGACCACTTCGAACGGGTCGCCACGTTCAACGGCTGGGACAATAACCATAAGCGGCGACAGGTATACTACTCTCTTGAGGAAGGTGCGCGAACGTGGTTTGAGAACCATGAATCCACACTTTCGTCGTGGGAGGAGTTTCGTCAGCGCCTACTAGCCACTTTCATGAGCAGCGACCGCAAAGAAAAGGCCGAGGCTGCCCTTCAAGCACGAAATCAGCGCCAGAACGAGAGTGTTACCATGTACACCGAGGATATGGTCCGTCTTTGTAGGCGCGCAGATCCCGCAATGACGGACGAGAAGAAGGTACGGCACCTCATGCGTGGCGTCATGCAGGACATCTTCGCCGGGCTGATGCGGAATCCCCCAAGAACGGTTGCCGAATTCGTCAGCGAGGCAACGACAATTGAAGGCGCGCTTCAGCGTAGAGCGAAGCGGTACTGCCAAACCGAAGCCATGGTCTCCAATGCAAGCTGCATGACAGGGTTGGAGAACTGCCTCGATTTGCGGGAACTGGTGAAGAAAATCGTGCGAGAGGAGCTCCAGGCATTCCGCCAGCAGCAGTCTTCAGCACCGACGGTGTCTATCGCCGAAATGATACGCAAAGAAGTCCAGCAAGCGATGGGTGTCCCTGAGATAACCGAGGAGCCACAGCGGGAAGAACCAAAATTCTCATACGCAGCTGCTCTTCAGCAATACCACCACCGCTCGCCGCCGACCGTCGCCACCCCTGCGCCGACATCACCGCTCAACCCCACGCCTCGCAGAATCCTGCCGTATCCACCGGAAACACAACCTCGGAAAAGTGATCTGTGGCGCACTCCTGACCGCAGACCACTCTGTTTCCACAGTGGAGAAGAAGGAAATGTCTACCGCGCATGCCCCTATCGCCGTATCGGCTTGCGAGGATTTGCGCCAAATGCTCCGCGTCCGAGGAATGGTGAGCGCCCACAAGAGATTGAATACTTCCTCGCTGACCGCCGAAACGTTTTCGCACCGCCACGCCCAGAGTCCCGTTCGCCATCGCCCATGCAACGCCGATCCTCGAATCCACGCTTCGCCCCCAGTTCCTCTGACCGTCCATCGCGCAGCTTTGAAATCCGGGGAAACTGAACTCAGCGGCCCCGGGAGGTGAGACCGCTGGCGTCGACATTTACAAAGAACCTCCACTGCGACGACGACGAGTAGGCCGAGAGGCAAGCGACCAGGCGTAGACGGGGAGCTGTACCACCCAACATGTAGCGTGCGATGTCTTGGTGGAAATCGATGGGTGCGAGATGACGGCGCTGGCGGACACTGGGGCGGACTATTTCTTCATAAGTAAGTCTTTCGCCACCACACTGAAGAAGGTGCTGACGCCTTGGACTGGCCTCCAGATTCGCGCAGCCGGAGGTCATCTGATTAGTCCTGAGGGTATGTGCACTGCTCGAATTAAAATCAAAGGATTCACGTACATCGGCACCTTCGTCGTCCTACCCGAATGCTCAAAAGACTTAATCCTTGGGATGGACTTTTTACAAGCAAATGGTGCAGTTATTGACTTGCAGAAATCGACGATCAGATTTTCCACGAAGCGAGCCATAGAAAAAAACATTGAACACCGACGCGACACGGCTCTGCGCCTTATTGACGACGACGGTGTCACACTTCCTGCTCGCACAAGTGTATTCGTCAACGCCATGAACGATACATTTCAGGACTACGAAGGGATAGCCGAAGGCCACATGCGGTTACTTCTGGACAAAGGTATCTGCATCGCGAGAGGATTTGTAAAGCTCGAAAATAGGTGCACGCCCGTCTTGCTTACAAATTTTTCGAACGAGCGCCGACATCTCGCGAAAGATACCGCCATTGCATTCATCGAAGAGGTCGCCGACGTAACGCATCTGACTGCACTAGGCACGACAGCGGCAGATTCTCATACGCAGGGCGTCATTCCGCCTGTCGAAGTTAACAAGAACCTTTCCGCCACACAGAAGGAGGCTTTAGTGACTCTCGTGCAGGAATTTTCTGACTGCTTCGCCACGACGTCCAAAGTCCGCCAGACTCATCTGACGAAGCACCGCATCCTAACAGACGAATCCACCCGACCTGTTCGCCAGCACCCTTACAGAGTGTCTCCGAAGGAGCGTGAAGCAATAAAACAGCAAGTCAAAGAAATGCTAAGCGATGATGTCATCCAGCCTTCAAAGAGCGCATGGGCCTCTCCCGTCGTACTTGTGCGAAAAAATGACAACACGCTTCGCTTCTGCGTTTACTACCACCGATTAAACAGTATGACCAAACGCGATGTTTATCCGCTCCCAAGCATTGACGACACGTTGGACCGGTTGCGCGATGCCAAATTCTTCTCGTCCCTAGATCTGAAATCGGGATATTGGCAGATCGAAGTCGACGAGCGCGACCGCGAAAAGACGGCATTTGTCACACCAGACGGTCTATACGAATTCAAGGTTCTACCCTTCGGCCTATGCTCTGCGCCGGCTACATTCCAGCGCATGATGGATACTGTTCTCGCTGGGCTTAAATGGCAGACCTGTTTTGTGTACCTGGACGACGTGGTCGTTTTCTCCAGTTCATTTGACGAGCACTTGTCACGGCTCAGAAGTGTCCTGGAGGCTATTCGCTCTGCAGATTTGACCATCAAGCCAGAAAAGTGTCAACTTGGGTTTGAAGAGCTTAAATTTCTTGGTCATATTGTAAGTGCTGCTGGGCTTAGTCCAGATCCCGAGAAAACGACTGCCGTCGCGTCATTTCTACGTCCAAACGACAAGAAGGCTGTGCGACGCTTTCTGGGCCTCTGTGCCTATTACAGACGATTTGTAGAGGGATTTTCGAATATCGCCGAGCCACTGACCCGACTTATGAAAGAAGATGTGCCGTTCTCCTGGGGCAACGACCAACAACAGGCCTTCGAAACATTGCGTAGACGCCTACAAAGTGCTCCAGTTCTAGGCCACTTCGATGACGCCGCGACACGGAAATCCGCACGGATGCCAGCAATGTGGGAATTTGCGCTATTCTTGCACAGTGGCAGGCTGGAGTGGAAAAGGCTGTAGCCTACGCTAGTCGTACCCTTTCTAAAGCGGAAAGGAATTATTCAGCGACAGAGAAAGAATGCCTTGCCGTCATCTGGGCCATCAGCAAATTCCGTCCATACCTGCAAGGTAGGCCATTCAGAGCGGTCAGCGACCACCATGCCCTCTGCTGGCTCGCGAACCTCAAGGACCCTTCTGGACGGCTTGCTCGATGGAGTTTAAGGCTACAAGAGTACGACGTTACGGTCGTGTACAAGTCGGGCAGCAAGCACAGCGATGCTGATTGTTTGTCCCGGGCACCGATTTCTACCGATCCCCCTGAAGCCGAGGTAGAGGAGTTCCCCTTTGTCGGGATGATCCAAGCTGCAGATATGGCTGTCCGCCAACTGGCCGACGTGGAGCTCAGACCACTAATTGAATACCTGCGGGATAAAAATGCTGGGCCTCCCCGTGCTTTTCTTAGAGGAATCAACTCGTTCTGCCTGCGCGACAACGTACTTTACAAGCGAAATTACGATCAGAGTAAAGAGAAATTTCTTCTTGTCGTACCGGCAGAATTACGCACGGAAATTTTACAAGCATGCCATGACGAGCCTGCAGCTGGGCATCTAGGGGTCACTCGCACATTCGCAAGAATTCATAAGAAGTATTACTGGCCAAACCTCTTAGCCTCGGTGCAACAGTACGTGAAGACCTGTCGGGACTGCCAGCGCCGGAAGACGCCACCCGTAAAACCTGGAGGGCTACTTCACCCACTAGACCCTTCTGACGCACCGTTTAAGCAAATCGGCATGGATCTACTAGGCCCCTTCCCCAAGTCAGCCTCAGGGAACAAGTGAATCATTGTGGCAACGGATTACTTAACGTGATATGCAGAGACGCACGCTCTTCCTCGGGGAACCGCTGCCGAGGTGGCGAAGTTCTTTCTTCACAAACTTGTCCTCAGACATGGAGCGCCCGCTGTAGTACTGACTGACCGGGGGACGGCTTTCACATCTGACTTAATGCGTGAAGTACTGCGCTTGACGCACAGTACTCACCGCAAGACTACTGCTTACCACCCCCAAAAAACGGCCTCACGGAAAGACTTATTAGAACCTTGGCTGACATGTTGTCTATGTACATCGACCTCAACCACAAGACATGGGATGAAATTCTCCCTTATGCCACTTTCGCCTATAATACAGCCATGCAGGAAACGACCCGGTTCACACCATTTGAGCTTGTCTTTGGCCGCCCAGTGACGACAACCCTCGACGCAATGCTGCCTGTGGATAACGACGTGGTAGCTGGCACTGATGTTGACGAATTCACGCAAACCGCTTAAGAAGCTCGTCAGCTTGCAAGATTTCGCATCCGCAGGCGACAAGAAATCAACGCCCGGCAATATAACCTGAGGCGACGGAATGTGGACTATCGTCCCGGCGACCTTGTTTGGGTATGGACGCCTATCCGCCACCGTGGACTGTCGGAGAAGCTGCTTCGCCGCTACTTCGGTCCCTACAAGGTTATCTGACGTATCTCCGATCTGAACTCCGATCTGAACCTGAGAGCAACTCCAACGTTTCTTCTCGACTTCGACCGAGCTCTAAAGTTGTGCTCGTGGTGCGCCTAAAGCCATATTACAAGCGGCCATTGGACACCCCCGTTTGACCTACTGTGCTTCTACTTTTTTTCCCTGGTTCCCGCTGCCCTCTTGTTGCCTTGTGTTTCGTCTGACTGTTATTTTGTTTTGCGTATTCCTTTCTTTTCGTTGCCCCTTCGCGTACGCGTTCTAGTGGCATCGGGTCGATGCCACCCCGGAGGGAGGAGCAATGCAGCATCTCCCGTGGTAGTGTGAACTTCCCGCCAGGTACATAGTGGTGTACCTTCCCGTTTGTCCGTTAGGCGATGCTCGAAAGCAAGGAAGATGAAGAGGAGTGCGCGCCGAACGAAGGGAAAGAGGAAGAAGACCGTGGAACGGTTGAGGCTAGCCAGAGCTCGTTGCTTGTGGGCACTAGTTCGCCTTGTCAAATAAACCCAGTTTGCCTTTTTTATTGTAACCATCGTTACAATATGATCTACCCACCTGCAATCCATGACATGGGGGATTAGGTGACATGTTGGCGACACTGCTCCCATTACCAAGATATGACACCTTCAAGAGCTGGTCCGGTCGCAATGCCGAAACATTAGGCCGCCGTGCACACCTGGTGACGATATAGAAATACTTATGGCGGAACACCTTATAAATTGTAGTGTGAGAGCTTCATTTTAGAGAAAAACTTAGACATTGCAGTGCAACAGCTTGTGGTTATGTCAATAGGCTCATTAAAGACACCAATTCCGGATGCAACCCTGTGTTCTCTAACGCCAGCAACCGCACCAGACACCCGCAACCATGTATAGCGTACAGTCATTCTCCTAGCTCGCATAAGAGAGCTGAGTACATATTTTTGCAATATATGGATACTATACTAGTCGCGCGTGAATATCTGCAGGAATAAAAAGCGATAAATACATTATTAAGGATGTGTTACTTCCTGCGAGGCACCCGCCACGGTGGCTCGATTCCCGTCCGTGGCAGCCGCTTTTTTGATCGAGGCGAAAAGCAAAAACGCCCGTGTGTTCAATATTTCGGTGCACGTTAAAGATCCCCCGGTGGTCAAAATTAATCAGGAGCCCTCCACTACAGCGCGCCTCATTGCCTGCCTTGTGTCGGCGCGTTAAACCCTACAATCAATCAATACTTCATGCGACCCAAGGGACGTAGCGAACATCGGGTTCTTTGTTGTCTCGTTTTATTCAGCAAAGGTAAAGATCACCTCGTCTTCGACATGGTAAAAATCGCGACAAGGCGGGGACACAAGAACGGACATTTACAAACGACGAGCTCTAGAAATGAACTGAAGTTTTTAACGCGATGGCATTATTTGGCTCATTTCTCGGTTTTTCTGTGCCTGCTAGCCGTCCGCTATCTGCTGCGCTCGCCACGCGTCTACGGTAGTACGCCATCGGTGCTAACAGTAAAATACAACTGAGGTAAACAGATGCGATGGATCGTCCGAATGACGAGTACAGAGCATCGGCAACTAGATTGTAAAAAAAAAAACAGAACACTGACACTACGGCCAAGACGAATAAAAAAGTATGCGATTAAAGCAGTCGCCGTGCCTACGCAGTGAATTTCATGTCCAGGCGCCATGGGTCGTCGCATGCTCGGCTTACGTGGGTGGCGAGCCCTGCCCGCAACTGACGCCACCACCAAAGCGCCTCTCCAAACGATGCTAATGCCGGCGCTAGCTGATATTGCATCACAAGGGTGCGAAAGATTAACACCAGGCTCTCTAAAACCCAGGAAAGCCTGTAGTAAAACAAGAAACTAAATAAAAGGTGTCCCGACAGAAATAACGAGTAAATCGCTTGTAAGTACAAGAGTTTTACAATGATTTTTTGAATATTTCGTGGCCAGGTCACCGCCACAATCTCTATACGGCTAACGATGAATGGCTCCACGCGGTCAATTTATGAAACCTCAAAGTAGTACCGAATGGGATCGTAAGAAAATCGCGAGGCCCTAACGAGAAGCGCCCGGGTGAGTCACACATTTGCCGAAATACAGAAAATATTTGAACATTGTGACCACGTTGTAAAATGGCGATACAGAGAAAGATCAAAAATAGAAGAGGAAACGACAAAGAGTTCATAGGCACTTATGACCCGGATATCGGTCAGCCTGCCGTACCAGAAGCTTACCCGCACTTAAGACAGCCAAATAACCACCGTTATTGCAACAGCATACAGGGCAGCCCTACATATCAATTTTCACAATAACCGCCCGATTTCTAAATTGTATCTTATACAACTTTGAATATACCAGAGGATAATGATACTCCTACTCTCCTAAAACAAAAGGAGTCCCTGAAAAAAAAATGGGACTGGCCATACAGTGCCACACCTCCGGAAAGAAAACGTCTGGACACCACGCTGGATATGGAGCGCCGATCAAGTGGCTCTCCATAAAAGCCCTCTAACTACCGTAAAAAATAGGTCCAGGCCTACACGAGGAGCTGGGATGAAATGCTCTTGATGAAACCGGCGAAGCCGAAAATACAGCCTACGCCGACGCCGTTACGTTCTTATTAAGGACAAACGCATCACGTGGCAGTTGCTATGACATCATTACACTCTCACACATTGGAACTCAAACGCAGAAGTCCTCTTGGCGATCCACCTAGCGGTACTATCAAATATATGCTAAACATCGTTACACACGCTGAAAGGCCATTAGTCTCTTGGCTGCAGGCAAAAGCTTAAGACGATCCTTAAATTCACATTAATGACAGTTCCCATCAACGGACAAAGGCCTGTCCTAAAGGAAACGACGCAGCCGATGAACATCATTGCGAACTGGCATAAAGTACTCCCTTTTGACCACGTCGAGCAGAATTCCTTCCCCCAAAAAATATTGGGAACATCTCGTCATCCTGCCCTTAAGACCACCATCATTTTACTTGCTCCACAGCTATCTCACCCCCGAAGTAAACTCTGCTCAGGATACAAACCAACACGTATGTCTACACGTCTATATCGACGAAGATTTTAAGTAGGAAACGTGGGACATTAAACTTAAACTGTTGTAAATATGGAGAATTGCCCATTCTCTTCACTTAACCAGATCATATTGAAGGACATCGTCAAGGGTGAACGACCCAAACACTGTATATTAGCATTGGTTGACTCATACGAGGATGTCATGAATAGCCTGTCACCTCAAGGAAAGCATCAGCTGATGGTAATGGGCTATACGTCGGGTTCCGCCTTCGGGGTCTAACTTCTATTCACACCTTTTTTCCAAACTCCCATTCGCTATTGCCAAAAAAAGGCTCTCTCTGTGCGTGGGTATGCTGTAAAAAAAGATTCACTCAGGCCACGACGCTAGAGAATAAGCGCTTTGTAACACTGACACTATCACCTTTTTGCTGAAATGACAACGCACCGCAGCTGCAACCTTTCACGCCCACATCTTAAGCCACAAAAGCGTAGGTGACCTCTGCCTTTCCTGTGTCGCAGTGACTAAAACTCGTTGCGGCTAGTCTAGCTTTCGTCGCTGAACTGGAGTTCTTGGAAAGCATAAATGGTAAATGCACGACCTTCAACCCAAAACTCTTCCGCCACGCCAAAGCTACGCTATCGCGTCATACATGTTATGCCCGTAAAGGTAGATGTCACCTGTAACTTTTATGACGGGAAGGGCACCATACATTTAATGCGTTACAAAAACCAATAGGGCAGCGTTCACAGAGAAAGTTATTGTAGCTGTATATAGGCTTTTTCTTGTGTATGCAAAGCCGGAGAGAATTTGGTTCATGGTTTATGTAGTTGGCAAATTTTTAGTGATCGGTTTTTATCCTTTTGTGACAAGCATATTTACACTTGCTTGGCACAGCTTGCGGTGCAAAGATTCTAAACGTCTTTGGATAAGTAGATGATTCCTTGGTTCTTTTGAAGGATGTGCGCGTTGACGATTCTGTAAAGCTCGTCAACCGAGTACTAAGCGTTTTTAATTTCATGCGGGAAAAGGCTCAAATTCACCTTTGAATTATCTGATGAAAGGTGCCTTCAGTTCCTCAAGATAAGCGTCTTTCTCCATTAACGTCAGGCGTGTATACAGGTCCAAAACATTAGCGCTTAACTACAATTCTGAACATTCCAGGACTGTGAAAAGGAGTATCGCGAAAAACTTCATGCGCGCTGCTTTCAAGAAGTCCTGGCACCATGAAGTTTTGTTGAGCCTTCAGTTGAGCACTATGCCTGCACAATGCTTGCTTTCCCACACAATCGCTGGCTTCCATAGCCGGAAGCCTGATTGAACATGCAAAATCAAGGAGCCAGGCAAGCTTGAATCAACTTCAACGCAAGAAGGTGCGGCCTGTGGTCACAACTGGTCCCACCACATCAAAAAAGTGGCGGGAAGATTCGGCATCAAGGTTGTTTTTCGCCACAACTCAAGCTTGCACGTATGTGCAAAATTGTCAACAATGAAATTAATAAAAAAGGCTGGCTGCACAACAAAGAACGTTACACGCTTTGTTGAATGTAAAGTCAGTGTGGTATACAGGATTCCGCTAGACTGTGGGGAATGCTACATCGAACAGACCGGACGCTGCAATAATGAACGAATAAGAGAGCATCGCGCTGCCATACATTCATTGGTGTGTGTGTGGGGGGGGGAAGGGGTGGTGGAAACAATTGGCAGATCACTGGTGGGGGTGCTCTTGTACGCCAGTCTTTCAAGCACACGTATCTTACGCATGTTAAAGAGGGAACAGCAAAGAGGAATCTTCGAGACGTTTGGTATTAACAAAGCACACGATCGTTGCGTAAGCACAGCCTCTCTGATTTAGCACACAAAGGACTTAGCGCATCGACGCTGCCGATATGCGCCGTGACCGAGAAGACTGAAGTTCCCGACGTCCACAAATTTTTCGTAAAGAATTGTAGTAGTCGTTCAGTGATTTTCTTGTTTTCTCCACTAACAATAGCCTAAGGATGCTACACAGAAGATGATAGCAGTTTGAATTTTGAGAGAGATTTTGGACGCGCCAACTTGGGCATAAAATTAATCACCGCTTATCGAACGAAGGCGGTGGTTGGACTTGAATTTTTTTAGAGAATCAGATGGCGAATGGTCAAAGTCAAAGCCGCTGCAATGACAAGTCGAAACTGCGTGCGAGTTTCGGGAAAAGCTGAACGAGTCAATGTCAAGACCGCATGCGAGAGAAAGTCCAAACTCACACAAAGACCAAGGAGTCCTTGACGAGAATGCTTTGTGTTGAACCATCGTCGTCGTGACACAGAGGGTGCCTAATTTTTAAGCATTCGTTTGGCATGTAATCAAGGCCGCTCGCTTTTTTAGGGTCCTATAGATTTAAGACACTAGAATTCTTTTGTCTGTGATGTTAATTGTGTCGAGGTGGTTAATACTGTTCTGTTTTATAAAGTGAACTGCTGCTATTTCTGCTGAATACCAAGAGGAAGTAGTCCTGATGCGCGCTTTACTTTGCACCCTTCTTTTCTTCCTATAGTGCCGGCGTCTTTTCACAACTTATGCGAAAATGTCTCAATATATTTATGTGGGCTATTCGTGATGAATCTTGAAAGCATACCTCGGCAAAGTTGGCGCGGCTCACTCAAACTCACAATTTTTTTTTTCGAATCACCACTCACTCAAACTCAGACTCAATGCTGAGCAGCACATCTGCGCTCACTCAAACTCAAACTCACATTGAGCGCAAAACTCAGAACTCACTCGGACTCAAACTCAAAATGTACTCAGAACTCAAAATGTACTCAAACTCAAAATGTAATCAAAACTCAAAATGTATTCAAACTCAAAATGTACTCAAACTCAATATGGACTCAAAACTCGAAATGTACTCAAACTCAAAATGGACTCAAAACTGAAAATGTACTCAAAACTCAAAATGTACTCAAACTCAAAATTAACTCAAAACTCAAAATGTACTCAAAACTCAAAATGAACTCAGAACTCAAAATGGGCTGAGAACTCAAAATGAATTCCGAACTCCAATTGCCTAATAGAGATTGAGACAGTGAGAGATTGATAGTGAGAGTGTGAGAGTGAAAGGGTGCGAGTGAGAGTGAGAGTGAGTGTGAGAGAGTGAGAGTGTGAGTGTGAGAGTGAGAGTGTGCGAGTGAGAGTGAGAGTGAGTGTGAGAGAGTGAGAGTGTGAGTGTGAGTGTGAGAGTGAGAGTGAGTGTGAGTGAAAAAGAGAGAGTGTGTGAGTGAGAGTGAGAGTGTGAGTGAGAGTGAGAGTGAGAGTTTGAGTGTGAATGTGAGTGAGTGAGAGTGAGAGTGTGAAAGTGAGAGTGCGAGTGTGAGTGTGAGTGTGACTGAGAGTGAGAGTGAGAGTGTGAGTGTGAGTGTGAGTGAGTGAGAGTGTGAGTGAGAGTGTGAGTGAGAGTGAGAGTGTGAGTGCGAGTGAGAGTGAGACTGAGAGTGTGAGTGAGAGTGTGAGTGTGAGTGTGAGTGTGAGTCTGAGTGTGAGTGTGAGTGAGAGTGTGAGTGTGAGAGTGTGACTGTGAGTGTGAGAGTGAGAGTGTGAGTGTGAGAGAGAAAGTGAGAGTGTGAGTGAGAGTGTGAGTTAGAGTGTGAGTGTGAGTGAGTGTGAGTGTGAGTGTGTTTAAGAGTGAGAGTGAGAGTGAGAGTGTTAGTGAGTGTGAATGAGAGTGAGAGTGTGAATGAGAGTTAGACTGAAAGTGAGAGTGTGAGTGTGAGTGAGAGTGAGAGTGTGAGTGTGAGTGTGAGAGTGAGAGTGTTAGTGTGAGTGAGAGTGAGAGTGAGAGTGTGAGTGTGAGTTGAGTCTGAGTGAGAGTGTGAGTGTGAGTGTGAGAGGGCGAGTGTGAGAGTGAGAGTGAGAGTGTGAGAGTGAAAGTGAGAGTGTGAGTGAGAGTGAGAGTGTGAGTGTGCGTGAGAGTGTGAGTATGAGTGTGAGTGTGAGTGAGAGTGTGCGAGTTAGAGTGAGAGTGAGAGTATGAGTGTGAGTTGAGTCTGAGTGTGAGTGTGAGCGTGAGTGAGAGTGAGAGTGTGAGTGTGAGTGTGAGTGTGAGTGAGAGTGAGAGTGAGAGTCAGAGTGTGAGTGTGAGTGTGAGTGAGAGTGAGAGTGAGAGTTTGAGTGTGAGTGTGAGTTGAGTCTGAGTCTGAGTCTGAGTGTGAGTGTGAGTGTGAGTGAGAGTGAGATTGAGAGTAAGAGTGTGAGTGTGAGTGTTAGTGAGAGTGAGAATGAGAGTGAGAGTGTGAGTGTGAGTGAGAGTGAGAGTGTGTGAGAGTGAGAGTGTGAGTGTGAGTGTGAGTGAGATTGAGAGTGAGAGTGAGAGTGTGAGCGTGAGTGTGAGTGGGAGTGGAAGTGGGAGTGTTAGTGAGAGTGTGAGTGTGAGTTGAGTCTGAGTGTTAGTGTGAGTGTGAGATGAGTCTGAGTCTGATTGTGAGTTTGAGTGTGAGTCTGAGAGTGTGAGTGAGAGTGAGAGTAAGAGTGAGAGTGTGAGTGTAAGAGTGTGACTATGAGTGTGAGAGAGAGTGAGAGTGAGTGTGAGTGTGAGAGTGTGACTGAGAGTGTGGCTGTGACTGTGAGTGTGAGTGAGAGTGAGTGAGAGTGTGAGTGAGAGTGTGAGAGTGAGAGTGAGAGTGAGTGTGAGTGTGAGTGTGATTGAGAGTGACAGTGTGAGTGTGAGTGTGAGAGCGAGTATGTGAGAGTGAGAGCGAGTGTGAGTTGAGTCTGAGTGAGAGCGAGAGTGTGAGTTTAAGTGTGAGAGTGTGAGTGTGAGTGTGAGTGTGACTGAGAGTGAGAGTGAGAGTGTGAGTGAGAGTGAGAGTGAGAGTGAGAGTGTGAGTGTGAGTGTGAGTGAGAGTGAGAGTGAGAGTGTGAGTGTGAGTGAGAGTGTGAGTGTGAGTGTGTGTGTGAGTGAGAGTGAGAGTGAGAGTGTTAGTGTGAGTGAGAGTGAGAGTGTGTGTGAGTGTGAGTGTGAATTGAGTGTGAGTGTGAGTGTGAGTGAGAGTGAGAGAGTGTGAATGTGAGTGTGAGGGTGAGTGTGAGTGTGAGTGAGAGTGAGAGTGAGAGTATGAGTGAGAGTGAGAGTGTGAGTGAGAGTGAGAGTGAGAGTGAGTGATAGTGAGAGTGTGAGTGAGAGTGAGAGTGTGAGTGTGAGTGTGAGTGAGAGTGTGAGTGTGAGCGTGGGTGAGAGTGTGAGTGTGAGTGTGAGTGAGAGTGTGAGTGCGAGTGTGAGTGAGGGTGTGAGTGTGAGTGAGAGTGTGAGTGTGAGTGAGAGTCAGATTGAGATGGAGAGTGAGAGTGAGTGTGAGTGAGAGTGAGAGTGAGTGTGAGTGAAAGGGAGAGTGTGAGTGAGAGTGTGAGTGAGAGGGGGAGTTAAGTGTGAGTGTGAGTCAGAGTGAGAGTATGAGTGTGAGTGGAGTGAGAGTGTAGTGTGAGTGTGAGTGTGAGTGAGAGTGAGTGAGTGTGAGGGTTATAGTGTGAGAGTGAGTGTGATAGTGTGAGTGTGAGTGAAAGTGTGAGTGAGAGTGAGAGTGGGAGTGTGAGTGAGTGAGTGTGAGTCAATAAGTGAGTGTGAGTGAGTGAGCGTGTGAGTGTGAGTGTGTACCTTTTGCTATATACCTTTTGCTATATCCTCATAATTATAACCAGAAAGCATTTTTATATTTGTCCCACGTGATCCCCCTCGACGACACCTTAACTTCGATAATCCACACACCCTAGCCGGGTCATATGGAATTCATACCAGTCAAACTAACCATGACTCTCATGACTGAAACCAGGACGCATTAAGTGTCCGACGTGATTCCCCTAACTGGAACCTTTAATTTGAAGCCCCACATGCCTTAGCGGCCTCAGCTTGAATTTAACCCAGTCTATGACTCATAATGACTATCTCATGATTCGAACTACGAAGCCTTTTTTATTTGTACCACGTGATTCCCCTCGTTAAGACCGTAAATTTGATACCCTACACGCCCTGGCGGGGTCACTTCGAATTTTACCCCAATATAAGACTCGCCATGACAATCTCATGGTTATAACCAGGAAGCATTTTTGTATTTCTCCCACGTGATTCCGCTCATCAAGACCATTAGTTTGATACCCATCACATCCTAGCGGAATCAATTTGAATGTTACACCAATCAATGACTAACCATGACTATCTCATGATATACCCCTACCACATTTTTGTCCCACCTGATTTCTGTTATCGGAACCTTCAATTTGATGCTCCAGACACCCAGTGCATCATTGTGAATTTTAACCTAATTTATGACCCATTTTGACTATGTCATGATAATAATCAGGAAGCACGTGATTACCCTCATCGAGACCTTTTGGCTCAGTGGCTAAGGCGTTGCGCTGCTGAGCACGAGGTCGCGGGTTTGATTCCCGGCCGCGGCGGCCGCTTTTCTGATGGAGGCGAAAAGCAAAAACGCCCGTGTGTACGAGATTTCGGCGCACGTTAAAGATCCCTAGGCGGTCAAAATTAATCCGGAGCCCTCCACTATGGCGCGCCACATCGCCTGCGTTGCGTCGGCGCGTTAAACCCTTCAATCAATCGAGACCTTTAATTTGATACGCCACACGCCCTAGCGCCATGAACTTGAATTTTAACCGAATCTATGGCTTACCATGACTACGTCATGGTATATCCATAAGTCATTTTCGTCCCGATGGATTCCCCACATCGAGACCTTGACTTTGATTCCCCAGATGCCCTCGCAGCGTCATTTTGAATTTTACACCAATCTATCACTCATTATGACTGCCTGATGACTACAATCAGGAAGCATTTTTTTTATTTACCCCGCGTGATTCCGTTAATCCGGACCTTTCATTTTATACCTTACACGCCTTAGCCTCATGAGTTTCACTTTTCACCCAATCTAATGTGGTCATTATTCTGCCCTAAGGGGCGCTGCCCAGTCAATTCAGCTAATTCATTTGAAACAGCAGAAACGACAGCCCCCGCCCCCATATCCCCCCGGCTCTCACCTCTTTCTTTGTGGCCCCTAGTATATCAAGCCGTTAACAGTAGCAGGCGAACAACCAGCACGCCAGCGCCGCCGTGTGCTTTCCCACCACCCTTTCCCACGCTCTTAGTGGACCCGTCAGGAGGAAAAGTTAAGACAACGCTTTTTTATGACCTCACCAGTCAATTATCACTCACGCGCCCAGCCGCGAAAATTAGGTATACAGCAAGCGCTTGTGGGCATGAAAATTCAACAAGAAACTAAAAAAAATCAGACACCCCCCCCCCCTCCCAACCGATCATGCAGATCGCGATTGGTGCCGTACCCGCAGGTAACCTGAATTCCGAGCCCACAGTGACGCATGAAACTTAACAGACAACCATAGCTGCCTGCTAGGCTAATCATATGTACTCAAACTCAAAATGGGCTCAAAACTCCTATGTACTCAGAACTCAAAATGTACTCAAAACTCAATATGTAATCAAACCCAAAATGTACTCAAACTCAAAATGTACTCACAACTCAAAATGGACTCAAACTCAAAATGTACTCAGAACTCAAAATGTACTCAAACTCAAATTGTACTCAGAACTCAAAATGGACTCAAACTCAAAATGGACTCAAACTCAAAATGTACTCAGAACTCAAAATGGACTCAAACTCAAAATGTACTCAGAACTCAAAATGGACTCAAACTCAAAATGTACTCAGAACTCAAAATGGACTCAAACTCAAAATGTACTCAGAACTCAAAATGGACTCAAACTCAAAATGGACTCAAACTCAAAATGTACTCAGAACTCAAAATGGACTCAGAATTCACTAGGTCTCAGGCGTACTCAAACTCAATCGGACTCAAACTCAGTCGGGCTCACTCGGCTCAAACTCACTCAAGCTCAAACTCACCATGCCACACTAGCCTCGGGCTCACTCAAACTCAAACTCACGCGTGAGTTTGAGTCCAAATGAGTCTGAGTGAGTGGACCCATGAGTGAGTTCGCCGACCTCTGCTTGAAAGAGAGACAGTCAAATAATGTATCTCGAAAGAGAGACAGTCAAATAATGTAGTTTTCCTTGTTCTTGTGCGCCGACCATACTAAAATAATTAGCTACTGAGAAATGCCTTCATTCGGAAAGAAAAACGTGCCTTCGACATTGCCAACATTTTGCCTTGGTGTGGCCAAAACTGTTTGCATATCAACGCATCTAAAACAATGTTCATGATCTTCCGTTCCAGTCAGCGGCTCCTTACACATGAACCAATAGTAAGTATTAGCTCTCACACCATTCAAGTAGTCAGCCAATGCATGTTTCTTATAGTTGTGACTGATAGCTATATAAAATATACTCAGCACACTTCAGATGTTGATGGCATCAGAATATTACTCAAAGCGAGGCATTCATTCAGTGTATCCAGCTTATTTTCTTTTTATTATGCTTTTATTCATAGCCATTTTATCTATACGGGTTGTCGCGTCCCCACTCTTTTGGTGCCATTACAATATATCCAATATCAGGCCATTCCCATATTTGTATGTAGTTCATTCCGTAGCCATGCTTCTTCACCCTTTCGTTAGTTGAGTGTATTATATTCAATGAATTGTTCAAATATAACGTGCGAATCTTTATGTTTTAGTCATTACATAACAATGCGCCATTGGCAGTTTTCGCTCGGTCAAGTCTTGTTAACTTAAATTCACTAGGTTTGCCTGTAATCATAATTCGCTCTACCTATCGCACAGTTTTATAGAAAACAGACTGCCCACCTTGCCTATCTCATATTTTGGGATTCCCAGCCAACTTAGGCTAAGCTCTCTCGTCGTTGCCTCTATTTAAAACAGGTCTTCTTGAATTTGTTCTACACTCATAACCACATTCGAACATTTTATTGTCAATATGCAACTGCCCGTCTTCAGTTACCCTTGGCTATGTATTAAGATTGTTGATTTATTTGCTGTACCGAGAATATTTCATTTACCATTGTCTTTGCGCTCACTTACAGGAGCTCCACTTTCATCTATGGGCTTTGGGACCTCCTTCTGTGTTGGCACTTATGGATGCATTATCTCTGAACGAATAAACACTTTTTCTGATTCTGATTCTGATTCTGTTGCTGTTTCAGTCCTACAAGTGCATTTGTAACCTTTAGGTTTCTTGGCCGATTCGCGTGGTTATTTTCTTCCGGCCGGTGTAACCCCATTATTTTAAGCTTCGGATGGATGACTTTTCGAGTTATCCATGAATTTCTTAGGTTTGGGTTTTGTGTTTGACATACCTGAAGTTATAAACTTATTTGTGCAATGATACCATTGATATCATGCCTGTGTTAAGGGCCACCAAGCCTGAGACAGCACTATAGATACTTGAGCGGGCGATTTTAATTTCGACTGAACCATGAGCGTCGGCAGCATTTTGTCTTCAGGGGGAACACCTGTTGGGCCATGGTAGGATCGGCGGGAAAGGGAAAAGTAAATCGTACAGGCGAATTTTTACGGCGTGTGATGCCATGTAGAAACAGGGACAAAGCTCTGTTTTCTGATTTTAATCGCCGGTCACAAACTTCAGCGATGATTAACGCTCATACATCACAAGAAGAAGCTGTTCCGTTGTATCAAGGTGACATTTTATTAAACCGAACGATCGAAGGTGCAGGTTTCGGAAACTTGTCTTGCGCCGACAGAAGAGCAATGTATTGATTTGATTGATTGGAGGGTTTAACGCGCCGACGCAACGCAGGCGATGAGGCGCGCCGTAGTGGAGGGCTCCGGATTAATTTTGACCACCTGGGGATCTTTATCGTGCGCCGAAATCTCGTACACACGGGCGTTTTTGCTTTTCGCCTCCATCAGAAAAGCGGCCGCCGCGGCCGGGAATCGAACCCGCGACCTCGTGCTCAGCAGCGCAACGCCTTAGCCACTGAGCCACCGCGGCGGGTCGAGAAGAGCAATGTAAAGTTAAGTGATGCTTCTAATGAAGATTATGAAAAATTACTATATGGTGCGGATCCATTCTTAGAGTCACTCATGTGTAAGAGAAGCATGCGCTGCATGAATCGTAAAGTAATTGTCTTTGTGCGTGCTCTTCGCCGATCATTTTTATTTTTTTGCAATTCAATAAAAGCATTTTCCCTTCCCACATTTCATTTTCAGACACCTCCAAACGAAGCCACGTTTTTTCTCGCCAAATTGCGCTAAAGCACCGTTTCACCGGGACAACGTGTCGTCACGGGGAGTAGGATGCCCTTTGAAGAGCCCTACTTATAGTGTGATAGATTCGCATAGCAAATGCAAAAACTCATTGAAATTCGTGTTGCCTAAGTTTAGATTCACAATTGAAGTTACAGAACTTGCATTACTTCCTGACAGGCTCGTACAGCTTCGTCTGGAAATCATGATGCCATCGTTCCGTCAATACCTTTGGGTTATACAATAAAAGTAAAACGAATGCATCCTTAGCTGTCTTTCTGCGCTCAGCTGTTGATGTCCGGCTGCTTTCACTC
>NW_027526379.1:121365-207545 GCF_048455015.1 Haemaphysalis longicornis
CTCGAGCTTTTAGATGCCACGCATCTCATTCACCCGCCTTGTCCATGCATCCGGCGTCGGCGTCGTTGTTGTCAGCGTCCACCCTCCCCCATTTTCTTCGCCGCGCCAGCTTCGCTCTCCGCCGCTCAACCCCTCTCCACTTCGATAGCGAACACTCTCTCGCGAGGGGCATTGGATTGGATTCAATTGGCTTGGCTTGGCCTGGCTTGGCTTGGCTTGGCTTGGCTTGGATTGAATTGGATTAAAGTGGATTGTGTTGGATTGTGTTGCGTCATAGCCGCGGCAGACGCACTGGCGCCGGCGCGTCCCCTCACCGTTATGCGCGCTATAAAACGTGCGTGCCTGCGCCGCGCAGCTCCGCTCCATCGTTCCAGCGCCGTTCCTCCGCTGTCCAACGCTGCAACGTGAACCCCCTATGCGTCGCATCTACACAGGGGTTCCCGCGAGGGGAGGTGGGAGTTTTTTTTTTAGTCTAGTTGAAATAGATGTGGCTGTCCGTTTCCATCCCGCGTCGTGCAACACACGAACCTAAACCCAAACCATTGAACCATTGAGGACAGCTTACAGGTCGCATTGAGCCGCCAGGCTTCCAAGTTGAAATTTCCAGCCAGAACAACGCCCATGTCATCGGTGGGCATGAAGACTAGCTGTACATGCACGCCACCCTGTTTTGTATCCCCTACCAGTGCACGCAGAAACAGGCAAGCGGTGATGGGCGGCGCGTGATTAGGCATGAAATACACGCGTGAAAATGTCGCGCGGAATGCCCTTCATGCTGAAAGAGAATTATGGGCTCACGTCGGCGTTCAAGACAGGCAAGTTGCTCTGGTAACGCCTGGTAACGGAGTTGCCGCCCTTATCAGGCGATTGCGCAGCGTGTAAAATGCATGGGTGGTGGCGAGGAGCGCCACAGCGGCGCCGAGTAAATCAGCTTCACTGGAATGAAAACTGGGGAGGGGGTAGACATATATAGCTTCGCAGTAAAACCCAGCATCGGCAACGAAGGTGACACTAGCACTATTAAACCCAGCTCACCCCTTGTGGGTCACGTTGACCAGCAAAGCCACTACTATTGCCCGGGATACCGCCACGACCACCTAACCTACCAGGATCCTTTCTACCTACTCCCAGCTTCAAAAAACGTGCCCAGGAATGTTTGCAGTATTGATAGCCATCCGCGATAATGTTCCCACGATGCACAGTTAATTTTGCACGACACGATGCTCACCTAATTTTACAGCACGGTACATGCTGGGATTTGCGACCGGGTCTGAAGCGTCTTCGCCAGCATACATATTAGGACGTCCAGCTGTTTGGCGGTGAAAATTATTGCTTCCGCTTCCTCAGCACCTCAAGTTTTCTCACAATCATAATGAATCTACTGCACTACAGAGCCCATGAAACGGAAAAGGTAGACAAGAATTTGCAAAACACACATAACCAGCGCTGTTCTGTATCTCTCGGAAGCCTTCGCCCAGCTCTTGCGCAGTTCTGCACTCGGGGGAGTAGTTGAAGAGTTGAAGAAATCGGGGGAGTAGTTGAAGAGTCTAACAGTCATTGTACTCCTGCAAGCGTTGTCGCGCTCCCCTGGAAAGCTGCGGGGAGTTGGATGCAATGTTCGCTCCCATGAGGAGGAAGAGCAAAACTGACAGCGTACTCTTCTCGTGCGCGGTGGAGTGCAGCCCCAGTTCCGCTCCCGCACCAGTGAAGAGTAAAGCTGCACATCATCTCCTCTCTGCAGTACGAATAGTAAAATTGCAATTTCATTCTTGTCCAGTGCAGAAGTAAGCATGGAGATGCACTCCTACTATTTACGCACACCAACTCATCACCGATGTTTTATTTGCATACGTATACATATAAAGCACTTGTGTAAAAAGCGCCCGAGTACTTCCGCCGCGCATTTTAAACGTGCAAGAATATGAATTCGTGTAACGATTGCTCGCAGCGTTCAGTGACATGAATGGAGCAAGCTTAACAAAACTCAAAAACCCCTGTCTCGATTTGGTTTTGTTTCTTTGTTTTGCTTTTCCCTCTGTCATGGCTTAGTTATCGACATTTAAAAAGTTGGCAGACTATGCATCATAAAAGGTGCGCACCACGGAGGAAAGAATACTGCGCGGCGATTTTAGCGATTACGCCCAGGGCATCCCAGCGGCGGCGCGGCGGTGGACGCCGCGTCTCCGCAGTTCAGCCCGACGAAGATACGGCGTACTATACTCGGTTACAACTCAAGAACGGCACCACCTCATGTAGTGTATCACTCCGCCAAAGCGCCGGACCCGTGAAGTCAGTGCGCGCGCGTTTTGAAAGGGGTTTGCTATGAATGCGTGATATCGTCTGCCTTAGTTTTCGCCACCAGGTGGCCGTGATGGACAGACCCTCATCACGTCGGCTCCGTCTTTGAAGGACCACAGAACCGAAAAAGGCGGACCCAGCCACCAACAGATGATACCAGAGCGGCAGTTAACGATCAGCGACGTACCAAGACCTCTTGGAGTGAGTTTACCAATATTCCTCACGCCAGTAACGATCAAGCGCAAGGCCCCGCCAAGCCGCTGCGCTAACCCTAACGAGTGTTCCACCGAGGAGCGTTCCTGCTCTCCTACTCCCGCCAGGTTTGTGAACACTTGCATGCCCGCGGCCCTCCTCGCGCCGCATGAGCACGTGCCACGCTGAGCCGCCAGGCCCAACGGGCGCGAGCCAAGTTCCCCTCAGAATGGAAATTTCCGTGGAGGGATCAGCAATAGACCCCGCGGAGCTGCTCAAGCCCGACTGGCAGCAGATCCGCCACAAGATCAAGAACCTCTCCCGACAACCGGTGACGCATAACGAACTTGTCAAAGGACGACGCCTCCCGCAACAGAGGAGACGACCAAGACCCCCGCTTCCAGAGAGCCCACTGCCTGACGATGATGTGAAGATCATCCTCCGCCCTCAAGGTGGACTGGACCTCCACACGATCCCGGCCGCCACGCTAGCGGACTACGTTTTGATGCAGGCCGGCGTAGAACTACCCAACGAGGACCAAGTGAGAATCCATCACAAATCAAACTTCGTCATTGTCAGCACCCCCTCTGAGGAGAGAGCTCTCAGGTACCTAGGCATGACCCAACTTCAACTGCCCAACAGCACGTACACCCTGTGCAACCACATCCCCCCCGCCATCCGATACCACGGTTGGAGTAATATTTACCGTGCCAGAAAACGACACTCCAGAAGAAATTATGCGCAGCCTGACAGCCTACAACCACGACCTACACATACTAGACGCCAAGCGGCTGCGGAACTCCACCCTAGTGCAAGTGCTATTCCAGGGACCATATGTGCCATTCTGGGTCCGCTACAGGGCGGCCACCCTCCGCTGCTACCCGTTCAAGAGAAAATCAGAGGCGTGCTTCAACTGTTGGCAGCCGGGCCATCGAAAAGACGTCTGCCCCAATCAACCACCTACCCAAAGATGCGCCGCTTGCGGCCTAGCGCAAGCCCCGGAACAGCACTTGTGCAAACCGAACTGCATCTTGTGCGGAGAGGCCCACCCAACGGGAGCCGCGGGTTGCCCCCGCCGCTTCCAACCAAGGCGTCGACAACCACACACCAAGAGCGAGACACCGAATGTACCAACCAACAGTCAACAGAGCAGCAACAGCCAAGGAAAACCACACCAGACGGAGGGGAACCGCAACCACAAGCCTACCAAACCCCCCGAGAAGACGACACAGGGGAAGCAGCTGCCGCCACTGGGGCAACCGCGGACTTACATCCAAGTTCTCCAAGGAACGACCGGCACCGCAACAACGGCAACACCAGCAAAGGCGAGTACCCAAGGCCTTTTCGCTCCCAACTTCACCCCTCCTCCCATACATACTACATCTCCTACATCTCAGGACAGCAAACTGGATCTAATTCTAAAAGAGATGCAAAATATGCGAGCCGACATAGCGCTACTTAGAAGCGAGAACGCCCAACTTAGGGCAGAGAACAGCAACCCTAAAGCGCAGATAGCGAAGCTAACAACCCACAATGCCGCGGAGACAGAACCCACCCCGCCACCGCTTAAGCGCAAGAACACCAGAAAGCCGGCAACTAACCCCAAGTCCGACGACAACATGGGCAGCGTAGACATGCAAGAACTGAAACAAGAAATGCTTCAGTCACTCAACGCCACCCTAAAAGAATCCATTACGGCCCTGCGAGCGGAACTATTTGGAAGCCTGTTGAGCGCGAAGGCACCGGCAAGCAACTTAACCGACCAGGCGAGCACGACCCCTGTACCAATAGATATCGAGCAAGATGCCGACTTCTAGACACATCACCATATGGCAATGGAATTGCAGAGGCTACAGAGCCAAGAGAAGCCAACTGCAAGCCCACTTGTCCATGCTAGATAATCAACCCGACGTCATAGCCTTACAGGAGACAGGATCCAACACCAAGCTTCTTAACTATACAGCGTACACACACCCCGAACACCCACAGCTAGCTACACTGGTCAACAGAAACATATGCACATCCGCTAGCGAAATAACCAACACAAATATACCGCACGTATATTGCCAGTCAAGAAGAGACAGCAGCCTCTCCACGTGCTCACCATTTACAGCCCACCAAAGCAGACGACCCACAACTTCAAACCGCTCTTGCTGGAAGCCTTGAAAATAGCCGGACGCCAACCCTTGATAATAGTAGGCGACTTCAACGCTCCACACGAGGCATGGGGATACCACAAGACAACAAGCAAGGGAAGGAAATTGGAAGAATCAATCCAGACTTTGGGTCTCACCCTACACAATACGCCAGGAACACCGACCCGCATCGGAAATAGCGTACAAAGAGACACAACCCCTGACCTAACCCTAACACACAACGTAATAGCGGGAAAATGGGGGGTCTCTTCTCAAAACTTTGGGAGCGACCATTATGTAATAGAATTCGAAGCCAACTACAAGACGCGGCTGGCACAAGAGCCACCCAGGAAATCCCTCACCAACTGGGATCTGTTTAGACAGAAATGTACGCAAGTGGAACCGCCCAAGGAAATTACAGAAAGCAACATCAGAGAATGGATGCAAACCATTTTGAAGTGCAAAGAAGACAGCGATGCACCAATAGACCCCATAGTCCCGGCGCCGTATGTTGATTCTAAGCTACAGCACATGTGGGACGCATATCGCAGTATCGAAGCGAGATGGAAAAAACACCGGCACAGGAAAACACTAAGAATAAAACTACAGAACCTCAAAACAGCAATAGCCAAACACGCAGACTACCTGACGCGAATGCAGTGGCTCCAAGCGTGCGACGAAATGCGCGGCACACTATCGATGAAGCGCACGTGGGCGATCCTACGGAAATTAATCGACCCCAGCAACAACAAGACAGAATCTGCTTAGAAGATCACCAAGCTTATACAAGATTACGAGGGCACGGAGCTGCAAATGCATGGTGAGCTCATAAAGCTATACGCAACCCAAAGTGATAATACGCGCTCCCCACCTGCGCATTATATGGGCGCGAGCAACGAAATACTAGACGCCGAATTCACATTCGAAGAGGTGCACGCCGCCATCAGAACGCTCAGAAGAGCGACCTCACCTGGAGAAGACAAGATATCCAACAAGATATTACGACATCTTGAAGAGACAGCGACTGAGACCCTGACAGCCTACTTTAACAAGGTGTGGCGAGAAGGGGAAGTGCCCCCCGATTGGAAGCACGCAAACATATCACTCATTCCCAAGCCAGGCAAGCCAATCAAAATTGAAAACCTCCGACCAATATCGCTTACGTCGTGTGTGGGGAAACTCATGGAGCAAGTCGTGAACGCCCGCATAGTAGACTACCTCGAGACGAACGACATGCTACCACACAACCAAGTCGGCTTCAGACCAAGGCTCTCCACTCAGGACGCACTTATACAGATTCAACACGATTTACTGCACCACCCACCGAAAAAAGACAACGCGGCCATTTTAGCCATTGACCTCCACAAAGCCTTTGATAACGTATCACACGAGGCAATACTAACAGAAATCTCGACGCTCGGGCTTGGAGCAAGAACATTCGCCTATGTAAAATCCTTCCTCGCAGGCCGGACAGCCAAGATGAAACTAGGAACGTCCCAAACACAAATTTTCAAGATGCCAAACAAAGGGACGCCCGAGGGAGCCGTAATCTCGCCTTTACTCTTCAATCTCGCAATTCGACCGATGGCCAGCGAGCTTTTCACCATCCCAAAACTAAGATAAACGATATACGCAGACGATATCACCCTCTGGTTCGACCGGGGCAGCGACGCCGACATCGAACAGACGCTAAGGAAAGGCGCCGAAGTAATCGCGGAACACGCAACCAAAGCGGGCCTCATGTACTCGACTACCAAATCCGAACTTATGATCCTTCATCCCCCCAGGACGAAACCGGCCACGCAACCACCCATCAAAGTCGACATCGGAGGGCAAAGCATACCCATTGTCTCGACCTTAAAAATACTAGGACTGAGGATACAGGCCAATAGAGGGACAACCGAGACAGTACGCGTCCTAAGGTCACATACGCTACAAACAATTTCCATGCTAAAAAGAATCACCTCGAGGCAACATGGCCTCACAGAGGAAGAAAGGCTAAAGATCGTACAGGGCTTCGTAGTCAGCAGATTCAGTTATCACCTGCCTTATGTGAATCTAACCCAATCTACCAAAGACTCGCTCGACGCGCTACTTCGGAGAGCCCATCGCACGGCCCTGCACATTCCGCACTCCGCTCCAACAACCAGACTTGCAAAACTGGGCATCCACAACACTGTAGACGAGATAATCGATGCCCATCGCACGGCACAGATACACAGGCTGGCGCAGACCACGACGGGAAGGTACATACTGCAGCGGATCCAAATAGAACCGCCCAACACCGACTCCGCTGCGGCCAGGATACCAAGACACATACGAGCCCTAATCAAGGTCAAACCCATCCCAAGAAACATGCACCCGACCTTTCACGCGGAAGAAGAGAGGCACGCGCGCATAACCACTCGCAGAACTATCCACCTGACAAACACACCGTGTATGTGGATGCGGCACGGTACCCCGACAGAGCAGCCTTCGCAATCGCAGGCATTGCCTCCGCCACAGAACCGCAACCAGCAATCAAAGCCTCCGTTTACGGCAAACCCCACCACTGCAGAAGAAACAGCCCTGGCTCTCGCCATAACCAAGACGCCAACACCGACCTTCGTGCTATCGGATTCACAGCAGGCGCTTCGCAACTATGAGAAGGGCAACATCTCAGCCTCGGCACTAAAAATTATTCTAAAAAAACCTCCCGACCAGCCCGTGAAGTTGCTGTGGACCCCGGCTCACACTGGCGTGGGAACCAACGAGGTGGCTAATCAGCAGGCCCGAGCATTAATACCCCGGGCGAGCACTCCTCTTGGTCTTACGCGTGGAGCAGTCGACGTCACTGGGTACGCCCTCACCACATACCGAGACATCACACAACACTACCGCCTCACCCGCAGAACACTACCCCCACCCAACGCCGAACTTACGATAGAGGAAGCACAGATGTGGCGCACTCTACAAACCCACTCCTTCCCCCATCGCACGCAATTACAGCACTCCCACCCACACCTCTTCCTCTCCGCAGAGTGTCCGAGATGCCGCAACCTCTACACGCTGTACCACTCTTTATGCGAGTGCCCCGCGGACCCCTACCCCCCTTCCCCACCCCCACCCACTGGGAGCAGGCCTTGGGTAGCTCTTGCCTCGTGGATCAACGGACCCTGACGCAACGGGCACTACAGGTCGCTTCGGCAATTTGGGCTGAGGCCACCCCCCCAACCTGAACCCGGTGTCTCACCAATAAAGTGTTTTTCTCTCTCTCTCTCGTCTGCCTTGTCTCACGCAGTTTGTGTGTCGTCACTGGAGTCGTTTATAGGCATATTAAGTCCAAAAAATCACGGGAACGGCTCACGCCATGTTCAAAATATTCCCAGTAACGCCCTACTTGCGCCGCGCGGAGAAACATCCGGCTACGGTGATAAGGCACAGCGGCAACTTCCGGTGCCGTTCTTAAGTTGTCACCGAGTATACCACGGCGGATTTTCCGCCACGCCATCTCGCGTCTACGCGGTGAAAACCGACACAGGCGGTGCACCCGCAAGGACCGGGCGAGCGACGACTGATCGCGCCAGACCGTGATGTCCCGCCAGCGCGGAACACAGGGCTGCGCTTTGTAAACAATATGCTACGCACGAAGTGGACTTTCGAAGAGACGCTTCATCCAACATGGGAAGTTCGACCTGCCCTTATCGTCATACTTGCTTGAACACAGTACGACGCGTGCTCGCATCGAATAGGAGAAACTAGGTTTTGAGAATTAAAGGTGTAATTATTGAGGAAACTTAGGTTACAGTGGATCAGGACAGAAGATCACGGGGAGAAAACGTCTCACGCGGTGCGCAGGCGTGGGGCGACTCTCCTCGGCGAACAGCACACACACGCCCCAAGCAAGACTCCAAAGCTCTCACTCGTTGGTATAAACATCCGGCCGCGTTCGCTGCGACGGTGGCGGTTACATGTGTTTCGTGCTCCGGGCTTGGCCCCTCGGCAGGCCGCCCGTGTCTGTTTTCGTTTTCGCCTCTCGACGCCAGCATTCTCCCCGCGAGAATTATCCGAAGCTTCGGAGACGGCTTTCACAACATGGGAAGTTTGACCTGCCCTTATCGTCATACTTGCTTGGACGCAGTGCGACGCGAGCTCGCTAACTGCTAGCATGCCTGTGCGTCAGCGTTAGATCACGAACAAGTAAGCAAGCCGTATATTAGTTCGTTCGTGCGTGCGTGCGTGCGTGGAACTAGTTTTTATTTCGGACGGACATCACAGCTGCGGCGGCGCAGAGGCCGATACCGGAACTATATGCACTGTGTAGCAATGCGCGCGCAATTGGGCGGGGCAGCTGGAGTGCAGTCGCTGCCTTTGCTGGCTTCGCGCCTTAAGCTTGGAATCTTGGGATGACGGCCTTGGATTTATCTACCGGACGAAGAAACGCTGGCGGGAAGTGGAGGTAAGCCATTAGTTAACCTGGTATTCTTATCTTATGTATTTAGCGAAGCAGAGTTGCTCTCTAACCCGCGGAAGCTGTTAGCCCTAAGGTTTTCGTGACTCATTTTAACCGTTTCTTAGATTTGAAGGGCGGCTTTTGTACCCGTATGCAAACAGCGTCGATTCTTGCACCGTTTCAATTCCTTTGATTCGTGAAGTGTTGGTATCTTAGCCAAATGTTTTCGCAGGTAAGAAGCACGGTCGCGTGAGTAGTCGCAGCGCTAACCTGTACTCTTAGCTCGGCGGCTAGGGTTAGAGTGGCTGCCGTGCAGTAGCTGTGGCTACCTGCGCGGCTCCAAAGACTTGCGTACAATAGGCTGAGTGTTAGGAGCGCGTCTAGCGCGTGGCAGTCACTAAAATTACAACAATTTTAGTGACCACCGCGCGTACAGCAGCCGACTGAAATGCTGTTCAGACAGGTTTTTTGCGTTTTGATTGAGGGCAGGATGGACGGAAAGGGGACTTTTCGGGCCGTACGCCCCGCACTGTTGAAGGGTAACTACATGCGTCTAAGGCGATGAGCGACGCGAGAAACCTCACTGAGTGTGTACGGAAACAGGTACTGTGGGCGACAGAGACAAGGGAAAATTTTTGGCAGAGGCCGCTGACGGCGGCGACTGCGGCATACGGGCCGTCGCCTTCGAGGCTTATTCCCGGCCAGAAGCAGCCCACAAGCGAGCGGCAGCTACGACGACGAAGGTCATTGACCGGAGTGTATTACTTTTTTTCGTGTGTCGCTGTCGCCCACACTGTTTGTTGTACCCATTGCATTACTTTTTTCGCGTCGGTTGTCGCCGTCGCTGTACGTGGTTACCCCTGTAATTTTCGGGCGTTCTGATCTTTAAAGGGACACTGAAGTGAATTTGTCAAGGTCCCGTTTTTGCTTGCACTGCGTAGACTGGCTCAAATTAGCACACTTTTCATCGTTTTTACGATTGACAAATCGGTAATTATTTTACAAAGCGCGAAAGAAGAAAAACTACCATGCGCGGTTTGCGGTGGCCGCACCAACTAAAGCTGTGACGTTAGGAGGAGCGGGCACCGTGATTGGACGATGCCCAAGCTGAGCAACGAAACAAGTTTCGGTTTCGGTTTCGGTTCTGTAAAACACAACCGTTGGCGTTGTTGGATGGACATTCTCAATAACTCAGTAATCATCGTACCGCGCTTCTGCCATGTTGTCAGCTGTAAAAATTCATAAAGATAAGCCTCCTAGGACGGCTTGGAATCGTAGCATTCACTAGCCGAAACGCAGTGCATGAACGCACTCCGCGTACCCGCAGACGCCCAAATGTCATGCGCTTTTCCCCCATATTTGGAGCTTGCCTCCCTCATGCCTGTATCGTAAAAAGCGTGTTCGCACCAGGCCAAGGGTCTGTTCATTCTGGCCTGTGCCCACTGCCTGCAAGCAGTCGGTGCTTATGGCAACAGCACGCCAACGAGAACTCGCTAGCGCGCCAGTGCCAGTCTGCGCGCGTTTTGTGAACTAGTTCGTGGAGCCATGAACGTTGCGGCCCCAAAAAAAGGTGAACTCAATATAGAAAACATTGGCGGAAAACAAAAAAGTTAACTTACAGAAAAAAAAAGCACGTAGCCGCGGGGATTCGAACTCCTGACTTCCAAAATGCTTGCGGTGACATATCTGGCGCCCCAAACCACTCGGCCACGGAGCGGGCACCGCTGGCCTTGGTAATATCGGGTATATATTGTACAACCAGTTTACACTTTTATTTAGTTTTGGCATTTCAAGCAGCTTAGGTGACTATTTGTTGTATTGCGCTCGTGCAGTAAGCGTCGCCCGAGTTTCCACAATAGCTCACGTCTAGCAATTGCATTTCGTAGACGGAAAAGCGTTGGCAGATGCGTAGTCGTGCTGCTGACCGCTGTGCTTGTTCGCCCAGCGCAAAAAAGTGCTTCCCGCACCCTAGTTTTACGCTGTACGGTAAAAATATCAGTTGATTTTATTTCCTTAGTACCTATATTGATTTCGCTGACTTCTCCCGCCTTCAAGATGCCTTATATTTTCCTACAGGCGTACCAGTCAGCGAAGCGTCGCATGTGCGCTTGTGCAGCGCTTGTGTGAAGCGACCTTGACTTGGAGCTAGATACAGTGTACAAACTAACCAAGTAAAGAAAGGCAGATTCTACCATTCACAAACGTGTCCTGGCTTCGTTTCAACTGAGCGAACGAATTGCGACGACCTGTCGGCGGCCGGCGGACGAAACGCTGGGCCGACTGACTGTCTGAAGGCAGGGGAGCGTAGCGCAGCCAATTGCGAGCTCGGCTCCTCTCGACGTCACACGAAAAGGCCGCAGAAAATGGGCGAGCGTAAAGAGAGGAGGACAGCATTTTCGAATTAATTTTTCTACTAAATAAAATCGCGTAAACGCGCCCAGGGTGGTCGAAACATGGTCTGGGGGCTCCGGACTACAATTTGCGCAAGTAATCCCGCAATGTTTACATATCACTTCAGTGTCCCTTTAAATAACGAGTTTATTGGTTCTCATCAAATGTTGCGATCTGCAGCGTGCATGCAACAAAGCGTACTCAAGAATGAATAAAACAGTAGCTATATGACCCATTAGCAACTTTTCCACGCTGGAATTGTGAGCGTATATTGGGCCGTACGTTGCAGTCGGCCGAGGACAAAATCCAACGCAAATTCATCAGCGTTTATAACCTTACAAAACGAGTTATATTTCCTTAAATTTTGTGCAATGTTTTATACCGAGAACGATAGCGGGGTAAACAATGGATGCTACGGACACGTAAGCACTAATGGGTTTGGGGCGCAGTGCATAGGCAGACAGCTGTAGGGCGCGCTGTCTGACATAGCGGGGTAAACAATGGATGCTACGGACACGTAAGCACTAATGGGTTTGGGGCGCAGTGCATAGGCAGACAGCTGTAGGGCGCGCTGTCTGACATTACATTGGCCAAGGCACAATGAGCGTGGCTGCATCCAAGGTCACCGCACATTCGCATCTAGACTGGTGACTGCGCGAAGCAGTATTGCATTTCAATACGGGTTCAGTGCGTGCTCTCGGCGCAAAAACTAATCTATCACCCAATGAATTTCATTTAACTGTCAAACTCGTTATTTTTTTTTATTGTAGAACTTCTTTGCTGTCCCGCTCTTTCTGCCTATGTAGGAACCACGGGAAGACGCTACTTGCCCGAAGATTTTATTTTTTTTTGAGAGAGAGAGAGACAGATCCCCGAGGCGTCAGCAGGAGTGGCCGTCGCATTCAAGACACTTCTGCTCACATCCTTGGACATCGTGGATGGGTTTACATTGCTGCTGTCTGTGTTTTGGTTGTTCAGTGCGTAATACGCTTCAAAGTCGAAGCGCACCTTCTTGCTTCTGTAGACGTTACTTCGGCTCAAGCACGGTGCCCTGGTCGGTACTGTTCTGAAGGCCGCCACCAACATTATGAAGCAGTCAGCTCGAACGTGTTTGTTTTTAATACCAATTTATGCCTTTTTTAAATCTTACTAGCGCATCCTCATTTGAGAACCACCCGCCTAAAAAACCCAGTAAGAGTGTTTCCTGCGGTTCCCTGTTGTCCCACCAACATATATCTGTTGCGGAGTTTCCGTGTCAATGGCTTTGTATCTTTGTGTTGATTTCAGCTTGTAATGCGTTAATAGTAATCCACGCTGAATTGTTTTAGTCCCAGATTTTTGTTTCGCAAAATTTATTTGTAGATGTTTTTAATGTGTCCTAAATAAGAGCTGGCTTTCCAGTCCATGTGAATCACTCACTGATGTACTAAGACCATTTTGTTTTATGTTAATACTGTACTATTCTCCCACTGGTGTATTTCTACTGAAGCTTTTCGTGCTAATGCCAGTACCTTTTTATTTGTGGATGTTTGTCATTTTTATTGTCTTAATTTAATGTTTGTATTTCAGTGTTTTCATTTGCTTTGCTGCATTTTTATTTGTGAATTTTTCTTGGATGTATCCTAAATAGGCGCTACGTCTCCTGTGTGCATGTGGAGTAGGAACCGTTTTTATGCTGTGATAGTTTAATTCCAAATAAATGGCTTTGTGTGAAATTGCAGAATGAACCGATTGTTTTGGTATTTTTTTGAAAAATAAAGTCTGATCTTCTTTTTTCTTTTTTTTCCATGTTTCAAAATAGCTTGTCCTGTTTTGTTTGCTTGTAACTGCCTATAGTACCATCGTAGAGATGGGGGAGGGGGGGGGGCTGTAGCAGGCGGAGCGAAAACACGCTGTCTCGCGGGGAATAGCAGAACGCTCTTGAGGCATAACGAGATGCTTTCCAAGAGAGAGTAGTAGTACCCGTCTGCAGTATCCGAGCACGCCGAAGCCAATAGAGCTTATTCATGCCTAAAGGGAGTGACGGAACGCTGCCTTGGAGATGGCATAGCAATTCCCACACAGGGTTCAAGGAGTCCGCTTTGAAAGCAGCAAGTAATTCCCACGAGGAGTGTTTCGCTTCTCGTTTGGCCGCCACGCGCTACTCCTCGGAAGAGTCGCCCAATGCTGCCAAAGGGAGTGAAATATGGGACAAAAGTTTTTACTCCTAGACAGAGTGCCCAGCACTCCTCGTCTTCTTAGAGTGTGGGTTCTGTTGGCAATTACAAGCCTGGGCAACAAAAATGTATTAGCAGACTTAACTTTTTTTTCATTTGTATCGTCATCTGATTTAAAGGCAAAGCTGCAGGGAACTCCGCTGTTAAACGTGGTATGAATGACCTCCGCACCGTCAGAAGCTACAGACTCCAACTAAAGAGTGTGCTCTGGATGGTGAGCAGAATGATTCCTACACTGAATTGGCATTCCGTTATGTACAAAAGGAAGTCCGGAAACACAGCTGCCGTCTTAATATGTTAGCGTCGGAGATCACAATGGTGGGAGTAATTTTTTGGGAGAGGAGAAAACACAGCCTGTTGCGTAGTACACAGAAATATTTTCTCCCGCGTGAGTTTTACTCTCCTATGCCTCCAGGTTACCCAGTAAACAGTCCATGAAGGCTAAATACAATTTCGGTGAGTATGACAGAACTGGCGTTTTGTAACCTTTTCAGTTCTATTCCACCAACGGAAGGCCTTTTTAATTGCAAATGAGTATGCAACACTTTTAAAATGTTTGAAATTTGGCGCCACAGTGAAGTATTGCGGGCAGAAGTGGTGCAATAAGACTCAGCAGTAAACACAGTTGTCAGTGCTTCAATTGCACGTTAGCATTTACGTTGTAGCGGAGCTACTATCATCTGCTTCATCAGCACATCATCCTTATGATCGTTAAAGGGACAGACAACCGCTTTTTGTCCCGCATATGTTCTCCAGCTCATATGAAAGCCAGCGCTTTATATAGCCCGGGAACCACAAGCAATTTCCAAACAAATCGGCGGAAATAATTTTAATATGGCAGCAAACTTCCTGAAATCGGATGGGTGGCGGTTCGTAGTGTCGAAACTTTGCACTGCAATATGTGCACCTGTCACGTGACCGGCAAACCAGCTACTGTAACTGCTGAAACGTTTATTTACGTATTGAAAACCTTTTACACAAGTATTTGTACAAGGTTATATTTTATATGTATTTCTAAACATTATTTTGAAAATTCTAAAGAGACGCCGCCCGCCACCGCTGGGTTGCTCTCAGTGTGGCTAACTGAGCCACCATGCCCATAATCAACGGCAGCGTTCAGTAAACAAACCCAGTGAAGGAGATTTGACGATTCTGCCTGAGGCAGAGGCGTTTGTTCTGCCAAAACATTTGATTTCAGTTTCCAAATACCCCAACGACAGCTTAAAAAAAACGTCGCGCCCGTGGAGAATCGAACTTCCCACCTCCACAACCTCAAGCCAGATTCTACCTATCGTCTATCCCAAAAGATGGCGCATTCGTGCAAAATAGACCGTTGCATTAAAAAAACACATAACGAAACAGGAAAGCCTGCGATTCAAACTTTTTTAGCTGGGGACAAGTTTTTAAATATCGTTTTTCATTTCGCATACAGATAAAAGTATGTTGCCGAGCTCCTCTATGTCATGGTTGCCAGCATCATTTGGGGAGGGACACATACGGCTCGCAGATCTAAAAATTTCGATTTAAAAGTTCTAGGGCGTTATCAGCAAAACCGTTTCTCGTCAAGGTGCTTTAAGTGATGCTGTTTAATTTGGGATAGAGAATATTGTAAGGGCCTTGGTTACTCGGTGAGGTAAGGCGTTTATTGTACGACTAAGCCGTCTCGGTACACCGGACCAGCAACCAACGATGATGATGATCAGTCTCGTAGAAGACGAAGCGTTCCTCGATGTGTTTGGTGATGCGTGCAGTGAAATAAATGATTTCCTACGCTTCGGAGTCTCGCGCTCACAATATATAGTCGACAAAAATCCCTTGTCTGTCCCTTTAACAACCGGCTCGTGCAGATAATGCGCTTGGCAGACGCCTAGAGCGGCACTGTGCTCCACAGTGCTCGTTCTAACCATGGCACGGCCGTCGCAGCCCAAATTTACATGCGCTCGTCCACTCTACCTCATCGGCCACCTACAAAGTGATGAGAACGAACAGAAGAAGAATAAGCGCTTAGTCATATTTCTTGTCTGCAGCATAGGTCAGCGCCAGTGTGGCCAATCCTACATACAAGATTTTATGCGGCCATACAGAAATCGCCAGAGGGTGACTGGATGGGGTGGAGCTAGTGCTTTATGCGTTTTATTTGACATCTCCATCACATGCTTGAAACTCCCGATAGAATTTCTATCATTGTTATTAGGATAAAGCAGTATTTTCAATGAACCCAACTTGCATTTTGTGTTCATGACCCCTGCAAGGCCCCTGTATTTTGTTTCCATTGCAAACAAATTAGGGATCGCACAAGTGCAGCGTGCCCCGAGGATTTATAGAAGTATCGTTCAGGAGGACAACGCTGATTATGTACACAGCGTGTACATAAAACAGAAAATTTAGGCAAAAAAGTTTTCATCTCTTTCAGAAGAAAGTTGAAAGAAGCGTGCATGCTTCCTAGCATCAAAACTGCGTAAAAAATTTGTTAAACCTAAGTGCTGGTCAATCTCTGTTGAAAGTGCGTCCAACCGATCGTCAAACGTTCACCGCCCAATATCGCAAAAAAGTGAACCGATGCGACGATTTCTCGCGCACTAAGTAAACGCATCTTCGAAATAGATAAATGTATGGAGGTTCGTGGTTTAGTTTTAGTTTAGACTATTGAAAAAGATTGCAAGGGTACAGTGCATGGTGATTTATACTACAGAAAGAGGTCCCGAAGCGTGGCACTGTGGTGGGGCTCCTTGTAACAAATAGTAAAATAATACATATTAGGGATCACAACAGAATGACCTTACAAGAAAGTAGTACCAAAAATATTGCAACAGTACACAAACACTGACACAAAATAGCTTGGGTCGTAAAAATAGCGCACATGTCTCGGATATACAAAAATGTACATAGACGTACGGCAAAACAAAAGCACAGTAAGAAAAAGAACCGAATTCCAAGAAACGAAGTAGAAACAGAAGAACAAAGTCATGTGGACTAATCAGCTGAAAGGCGGTGTTCTTCTAAAAGCAATTCAAGAATTGGTGGTTCGTAATATGATCAAGTAAAGGTATTCTTGCATTAATAGCCAAGTCGTCGCAATATTTATTGGCGGCAAATCCAACAGCCTTTTTACCAATATTTGTTCTGACTTTTGGAAGTGAAAAATTATGTTATAATAAAAGTTGCGATACGTTAGCGTTGTTCAGATCAGTTATACCCATTATAAATAGAACACTTTTATCAGTAACAAGTCCACAGGTGTTCATTGCGAAATTATATCAATAAGCTTACCCAGCAGAAGGAGATCCAGGTGTTGATATGGTGAAGTGACATGGAGATGAAAGAACTGAATGTCATGATTCCGATGGCTTGGTTTTGGAGGCGTTTCAAAGGAGTTAAATGGGCGAGATGCGATAGTTTATATGGCTATTAGGAAAAGCATATTAAGAAGTAAGAAGTGTAATCGGGCCGAAAAAATTTCTTGCCCTAATTATTACTCTGATTCCATAAGCCATCTTGTCTGTTCAAAATGTATGTGGTTAATAAATTTTAAGCAGCTGTCGAATTCAACCCCCAAAAACTAGGCATCGATCAGTCTGCGGCATAGCACCAGAGTTAATGTAAACAGCAGCAATCGAACTTAGATTCTTCAAACGAGATGAAAACACCACAAATTCAGTTTTGGAAAGGATTGGTTGCTCTGAGGCCATAACCAAAGTGTTAGTAATATCGTAGTAGAGGTTTGTTGTAAGAACACCACTCGATCAGTGTAGCGTGTACCTGGTGGCGTCAACGGCTTAAATTAGGCAATTAGAGAATTTTGGGAAAGTCCAAAGGTCATGTATAATAAAAAAAAAATAGGCCCGAGAATTGAATCTTGCGAAACGTATAACTTGGTGGTTTTAGTGTTTGAGGGTGTACCAGATAAATTAATGATTTGTGCGTGATTAGATAAGAAAATTCGTAACAGTTGCGACTGCGGCCCGTTAATACCCTATACGGGGAGTTTCGAAAACAAGATATCGTAATTAATGATGGTCAAACTCTTTAGTGATATCCATGAAAAATGCCCCACCACAGACCTGCCCTGGTCAATTTCTAGTTTAATAGAGTCGTTGATAGCTATCATGGGAAGGTTGGTAGATAACCCGCACCTAAAACCACATTACCTACGCATAAGCAAGTTACATTTATTAAGATAAGATGAGCGACGCTTTACTGTGAGTTATTCAACGACCTTGGTGCAAAGCGGTGGAATTAAAATGTGGGGGTGGGGGGGGGGGGGTATTATTCATTAGTGCCTTATCGCCTTTATCAAAAGAGGAATTATTAAGGTTTTTTTAATTCACAGGGAAATAATAATCATCTGAAAATCGGTTAACTACACTGGGGAAGATATCGTTGATGGCGTCTATGTTCTTTTTGATGCAAGTGGCGCGAATTTTATAGTGTCCGGTGCCAGTATTTTTAAGATTAAGAATTCTCGCGCAGACTTCGATGCGTGTTGCCGGATATAAAAAGATACGAAGCACGAGCGATGTTCTTGACTATGTGCGTGGCTGTTGATATAGAACAAGTTCCAAGAAAAAAAAAGTACTGAAAGCGTTTGCCAATTTTAGGAATTAAAATGCGTGCTAGAACGCTGACATATTTCGCGGATCTGAATTTTGCACTGCCTGTTAAGAAAAGCCTTTAATATTCGCCGCTGCTTAGCGGTGTTGTTATGAGTCTGGAAAATTTGTTTTCATAGAAGTTTCTCTTGGCCTTTTGAGCAAATTTGTTGGAAGGTTCGGATATATTTTGTAACGGGCTTTCAATTAAAGGTTTTGTGGCTGTCTTTTGTTTTACAATACATATTGTCTTTTTTTTCGTAAACTTGTGAACAATCCTTTTGTTAGCCAACGGTTCCGAGAAAAATTACTTTTCCCCAGCGACGTACATGTGGTGCAACATGGAATGCATCAGGTGATGATTTTGGAAAATTTACTGTAAGCTACTTGAGCATGTCTGGAGACAAACACTGGGGACCAATCGGCATTGTTAATGAGGTAAGTGAATTGTTGCCTGTTAAAAGGAGATTTTGGAAATTGAGTATTTTGGGCAAATTTTGGATGTTTAAAAGGAAAAGCTGCAGGATAATGGTCGATAATAATACTTCGAATAATACAAGCTACTGGAGGGGACAAAACATTGCTAAAGGACTACGTGAAATCTAAAAGGTTAATGTCAATATTTATTAGTATAACAATTGTCGATATCTTCCAGTATAACAATGCTATTGTTTTCATGAGAGGTTAAATGCAATAGGATATAGGCCGCGGCGCAGAAGTTGGATACATAGGTACTAGGCGACCTGGAAATACTACAAAAGATAGTGTTTTCCCGCCCGTTTCAAAGGCTTAGTGATCGCCTCCCGCCTCAACACATTCACAATCAGCAATGTTTAGTGAAAGTCCTAATAGCCCAGCGTAGGCCATATCATTTTTTTACAAAAATGGCAGACCCGCAATGGCTAGACGGGTAACGGTGGCAATAGTCAGCCGAATAAGACGGAAATGTATGCAGATTTCAATCCGGGTCAGCAAGCCAAATTTCGGAAATACATACGATTGAGAAGAGCTGGGTAACGCAAGATATGAGGGCTTCAAATGTGTGGTAATGCTTTCTGATGCTACGAGTGTTGAATTGTATGGCAGAAAGATTAAAATTGGATACTAAGGTTCGAAGTTGCTTAGTGTGTGATGTACGACGAAGCGCAATGACCGAGGCAGCTGAGGCCGAGGTAGTGAAGACGCGAAGAGCTGTTTCACCACAAATACGGAAGACGAAACTATGCTCAGTCCTGCGGGCATTATTGAGTCAATTAGCGGTCTACAGAAACTGCCAGTGAGATCGATTTTCAAAGCGAAGGTCTTAGAGAAGAGTTTCTTGATTTCTATTTTGAGGTGGTCGTTTATGTAGGCAGCCTTATCTTCTGAGTCATGGAACTTGGTTTGGAGACGAGCCTTTCGCTTCTTCGTGATGAGTTCAGCTTTCCTCGTGCGACAAACAGACCTTGCGATTAAGGTTCTTGCGTTTACCGTGGATGGAACACGAATCACAACGTCAATGTCGGTTTCCATGAGCGGATTGTCAATATAAGGCTCATTTGAACAGGAATTACTCGAACTGTTCATTTATGGCCGCTCCGGCAGCCATACGGCTGCAATAAATTGGGTGTCGGGTCACGGAGTAAGAATATATGAAAACAAAATGGCCCATTGCGTCAAGCACGGGCGAGCGACCAGATAATAGAGAGTTTTAGCTGACCGTTTCTGACGGTCCGCTCCGCTCCGATAGCAAGCGGGAGCGCCATTGCGCATGCGTGGCGCGCTAGCGCGCTACCGGAGATACCGGAGCGTGGCCCCACTCCGCTAACCGGGGTCTCTTAGCGGACCGTGGCGGCAGCTTACGCTACCGTGCGGAATTTTAACATGGCTGCCCCCGCGGTGGGAGCGCGCTACAGCGAACTTCGTTTCTTCATTTGAAACACGAGCGACGAAGCCGCGAAAGCGCTTCCGAATAGGCGATGGTGCCACACACCTCAAAGATCTTTAGAACGGAAGCGAAAAACGGCGACCGAAGCGCGGAGCTGCTTCTATGCAGCGCCGAGAAATGCAGCCTTGGCTTGGCTATTCCAAGGTTTATCGGCTTCTTTATTGTAATTTAATAAAAATCATACTGTCAGCTACAACATTATAAAAAAAAGGTGAAATGAGGCCAAGAAACACGGTATTTTGCTTTGTTTGGGCGACCAAATACCAATTCTTATGTTTCCTTGAGGATGAAGTTTTGGTTTACAAGCGCACGCGAAACGACCAGTCACGCGAATCATTCCCGGTTGAGGAGATACGGTTATCGCTTAGCTAAAAGCCTTTACGCTGCTGACGCTTCGGTTGTGCTGAGCGGGACGTCGGGAGCATAGCGGAGGGTCAAAAACGGCCAGCTAAAACTCTCTAATGTCACAATGAAAACCAAGGAAGACTGGAAAGCTTCGTAGCACCGACGGCGAAGGAAAGGGTAGCGGCACCTGATGGACGAAATGATAGCGGCCGCAGTTCATTCAGTGGCTGTGCAGTGCAATGCCGAAAGCGGCGGCGGCGCAGTTTCTTCAACAGCAGAAGATGCCGCTAGCTTAACCTATGACGAGCGCTTGTGACATTATCTGGCCGCGCTAGAAAGCCTCGTTTGAACACCTATATTATTTTAGCTCCGTGTGTCGGGCACAAAGTTACGTTATCATTACGGAGCTTAAGCGCCTTGGTATAGACCAGAAACCGAAAAATCGAGGGAGAGGAAACCAGCCGCAAGGACTGATAAAGGCAGCAACATTTTCTTCTGCCGTCTGCTAAGGTCCACTTAAAAAAAATTTTTCATCGCTACTTTCGTCGTTTGTGTTTCGTCTGCGCGATACGTGCATCTTCCCAAAGCATGATGCAGTCACAGCGACTCTTTACTTTATTTGAGTGACCAAAACGGCTCTGTTTTGGGATGACGTTTTGGTTAGACGCTTTTGTTGTGGCTTGGGATGACACGCAGGACACGACCAGTAATGGGAATGATTCTCCTTCGAGGGTGATACGGTTATGGTTTAGCTAAAAGTGTTTTCGTGGGCTGACGCTCCGGTCATGATGAGCGGGCCGTTGGAAGCTTAGCGGACTCTCAGCAACGATCAACTAAAACTCTGTATATTTTTTTGTGGAACATCCTGCGCGTAAAACTCTGTTTTAGTATTTTCCCAGGTTATTCCTTGGGCACTTATACACGTCAATTGAAACAGGATGAACGCCTCAAACCAAACTCAATTTCCGTCTCATGCGCTTTTGGACGCCGTTTCTTGAGGAGCAGCCGGCACCGCTTGCGGGCGCACAAGCGAAAACATTCATTCCAAGGCGTCACGCACGGACAGCCGACGTTTGTCCACAAAACGCTTACCTTTCAAAGTAAAAACATGTATGTTTCCGTATAACTTCGGAACGTCGCCCTCGTGTAACGCTTGCCACGTCTGACACAAATCCAATAGGAAATGAGCGTCTGCTGAGCCGGGAAGCAGTCGTCTTTTGTGGAACTTCCCGAAAGAATAAAAAAACCGCGTGTTGCCACCAAAACACGCCGTATAAAAAAACGGTTACAATTTCTATTGTCCCTCAGGCGAAATTTGTGAGCAGCGTGAACCACAGCCTTCACTGTCACGGTGCACTGCGCTGCATCTCAGGAAGTGATTGTGTGACCAACGAACGCAATGCGGCGTGCGCTACTCTGCCATTATATCACAGCGCGTTGCCGCCGCCGAACACAATGTTGTAAATTATGCTTTAACGTACCATGCCAATGTCCTGTGGTTGGGATCTTAGAGTTTCTTACAATGTACACTAAAGAGGAATCTGAAGCTAGTGTCTGTGCAGCTCGCATCAAGGCCGTCTGTGTAGTCATGGACTGCCATTAAGCATTGTGCTGGCCTTAGTTTCATTATTGCGGTTGAAACGCTTTAGATGCGGTATATTCAAACATGGTGCCTCAAAAAAACGCAAGGAATGGTGTGTTATTTCATAAGTGGAACATAAAACAGCCTGTTTTAAAGGTAAGGAGAAAGGAAGTAAAGCGTATTTTCGCAGGAACGGTTGTGCCGACTATTCTGTAGGCCAAAATGGTAGTTAACAGCAACGTCAATATTTTGGGGGGAAGCTCATTAGGCACTCTTTCGTTATTATTTTACTTATATTTCCGATAATAAGTTGTTTGAAGAGCTTGGAAAGTTTTTCGATCGTGCCTATGAAAACTTCGTCTTCGTGGTGAACGGGTGCCCCGACCGTCAGCTACAGTTGAACAAAACTTGTTGCTGGACGAGTTGCAATGGTTCATACTTGACGAAATGAGAAAACGTTGCGTTAAACCATCGCCTACGAAGACAAGACCACACATGTGCCCGTATCTGTCGTATCTTGTCTTCGTCGGAGTACGTTTTGTTTCTTTTTTTTTTCGTCAGCTACAACTTTCGCGGCAGCATATTACCCACTCAGTCATACGTCCTTCGACTGCGGCACGACACACGTCAAGTAGGATCACGCACTGCCTGCCTTTTCACTGAACACGGCTACCACAGAAAAGTGAGGGTTTCGGCTTAGATCGTAGTTGTGTTAATGCATAGTGAAGATTGCAAATCCCCAAAACGGCTAAAGAATCCAATTGTTATGCCAAGCCGAAGCCAAAAGGGGGTCTTCCCATGAGCCCTTGCGACGACATGGATTGCCAGGCGCAGTTTCCTCCCTAATATACTTACTAAGAAACTCTATGGTTCGGATGAGCCACGCAACGAGGAGCACGCCGAATAACCAATGTACACCTGCCGGAAAAAAAGCCGGGGAACGCGAGCCCGCGGCAAAATGATCGCCGCGACATCTGACGTTGCTCTTCTGATGTCGAGACACAGATGTGCGGGTGCGCGCCCAACCCTTGTATGAAATCCCTGTATTTTCTTTCGCTTCAAGCGGCAAAGCTGATAGCATTGAGGGCTTTGCGCTAGCGGTAACTTTTTATGCTCAACACGACTCGCTGGCACACTAAAGCCTGCTTTGTTCCATCTGCCTCGCTCTGATGAAGGGCGCTTTGCAACCAGATTCTGATATCTTTCGCCGTCAACACGCGAAACTTTTGGTCTGTGTGTGTTAATCAGTTCAACGCGTATGACAACCCATTGCTATTTTTGCTCTTTTAGATGCGAAGCATCTCTTGCTCTCGTCTCCTTCGTCCGTAATCCGTTCATCCGCACATCTCCAACTACACAATAAAAAAAAGAAATAGTTTGCAGTGCCCGGTTTCAATCCCACGACTCTCTGGCCGCAACGGGAGGTACGTGGCGCTCTTCCCACTGCGCTACAAAACCTATTTTTTTGCAACACAACATTTATTTACACAGATTTACAGATTTACATGATACAAAGACACGAAGGAGGCATTGAAAAGTTTCCGCGCACATACTGTTGTGACAAAACCTTCGGCCACCTTCAAGTGAGTCTTCGCTAGTCAAAAAATAAACAACACACGACTGCGGATGCAAAATTAATTACGAGCATGAAACTATGGCGTTGCTGAACACCGCAAAATCAAACAGACTGAACAGGGGACTCTAGAAGAGAATAGAGTTCACAGGCGGGCGTAGACTCTTGGTTGACGTGAGCGGCGCCTGATGAGTGGTGTACAGCGTTGTGAGAACGCAGTGGTAGGACCACGCGCGAGTCACAGCCGTTGCAAGCGTTGCATTTATTTCGCTTTGAACTTTTGCAGGGCTTGGAATCCCTTTGCAGTGAGTCGCGAAGGTCTGTGTCGCTATCTGGCTCCCCCATCGTCCTCACGGTCCATTCAGCTTTGGCCATAAAGTGCCGCCAGGCAGGCTTGGGCCTCCTAGCGCACTCCACTGCGTTTACTCTGGCCCTCCACAGAGAGTGTAGCCTGATGACAAGCACGCAGTCTCGAAGCACCCTGTTCCTTGTAGGTGTGCTCAGGCGCTGGAGGCCTGACCACGACAGGTCCCATCGCTCAGTGAACGCAGTCTGTAGTTTGTCCCAGAAGACGGCTATGGTGTTGCACTCAATTAGAACGTGTTCGGCCGTTTCCCGCTTTCCGCAGAGAAGGCATCCCGCGGTGTCATGGAGAAAGGAACCTCTATCCAACAAACGTGCCTTCGCCGGCAGCACTCCCATGTGGAGGCGGAAGAAAAAGTCTTTTGAACCTGTGGGCACAGGGAGTCTTCTTACCCGTTTCAATACGTCCTCAGGAGTTTGGGGTTGTCGGTAGAGAGGGGGTGGCAGGACCTTCTCCACTAGGTCCCAGTATAGTTTCCGGGGCTTTGCATTGAGTAGGTACTCCCAATAAAAATGCTGCTCGAGCAGAGTTAAGGCTAGCGCAATTTCTTTATAGAATACGGTGGCGCGTGCGCCGAAGCAGGGGAGTGCTGTGGTGGCGATCCACGGTACCAAATGTCTGGCATCTAGTCTCTGCGTGGCTGCCCCGAGAAACGAGTCCCTTCGGCCCAGAATGTACAGCAGTCGCTGGACTGCCAGCTTAAGCTCCACGTTGACGAGACCTAACCCACCTTCTTCTACGCTCCAAAGGAGGTTTGAGCGGCGCATGGGTTCGTACGTGGAACGCCAGAAGAACACCGCCCCGGACCGGTGCAGCTTGTTCAGGGAGCCTGCATCAATGGTTGTTATGCGGGCTCCATACAGCACCGCGGGGTAGGCTATTGCGTTGCATACATGGGCCCTCGTGAACAGAGAGATGTGTCTGTGTCTCCATGGTTGCAGCTTTCTTTCCGTCGCTGACAGCTTGGGTTTCCATTATTGTGTGACTGCGGCGCTTTGGTTGAGGTTGACACCCAGGTAACTGGACATCTCGTCTTCCCAGGCCATTCCAAATTGGCAACTTGGTTTGGAGGCCCATTCACCCAACCAGGCACCCCTCGACTTAAGTCCGAGACAAGAGCAAGTGCTACGAACGCGCCTTATGTCCTTGACTCATTCAAACTACGTCAAAAAGCTACTGATACAACCAAGGCAAGCGAAGCTGAACGTCAGCGGAAACGACAAACTGAAAACTTTAGAGGAGGATGTTGAATTATCCGTGGGAAAGCTGTGATGGGAAGTGTCACGCGCCTTGCAGCTCAACCAGAGAAGAGGACGAAGCGCGGGCAGCGGGGTAGGAGCGTGGGCACGCAATAAAAAAAGACGAGAACCAGGAGGTGTCGATTAGGTAACGCGGGTGTCGGTCTCTTCGCTGTCTCTAAATTTCTCTACATTTCTCTGTCTCTACAGGGGGGTTCACACTACGTTCCCATTCGTGCTCCGATAAATGAAACAACATAACGGCAACACAATGGAAACTACACGGAATCCTTATGATGCTTCGCATCCTCCTCATGGTTCCCCACGGGAAGATGGTGTTATTTTTTTGTCAAACCAACGACCACGCCGATCTCGTCTGCTTTATAACTCATGCAAGTTGACTTCTCATCACATTTATTCAAATAACCTATTTCTCGCATCAATGTATTGCATGTTGCCAACCAAATGAATGTTTTAGGCAAAAAATACAAAGACGTTATGGGATATGCGTATTTTCAACAAGATTGTCACGTGATGGGCAAAACATGTTATCTCTTAGATTGCAGAGACAGAGCAACGCACACCTCACGGCCAAAGTGTGCGAGCGAGGCATGTCGGCGAAGAAAGTGACTGTCATTGCCAAAAGCTGAATGGGGTCAGCTTGGCTGCCTGAACTTGGCTGCTTGAAAGGGATAAGCTTGGCTGCTTGAAGAGAAAAGAGGGGGCAGCGAGCGTTGTGAGACGTGCACGCGCACATGGATGTCTCGCCACCAGAAGTGCAACGTCAGATATCGCGGGGATGCATTTTGCCTCGCGCTCGCGCCCACCGGCCTATTTTGCTGCCGGGTGTACGTGCATCACTCAGCCCGTGCTGGGCTTCTGTCGCGAGGCCTCGGCATACTGCACTCCCCCTCCAACTTTCGCCATACTTTCCTCTTCCGCTTTCCTGTAAGGTCAGTACGGTATCGTCTTTGTACTCTCGGTTATCTCGTAGCGCGTCGCCGCCGTGGAGCGTGCCTAGCCGCCTCAATATACCGCCCTCCTGCTCACACTTTCGCCGAAATTTTGTCATACGTTTTCCTTCTGTCTTCGGTGTCCCCTTCGTTCGCTCGGTTACGAGGCCGGCTACTCCGCCAAACCACGGAAGCGGACGCTTTAGTGCTACGGACTAAAACAACGTATTAATAAAGTGAAAAGTTGGGCTTGCAATGTCAAGTTGCATATCACTTAAATCAACTTTAACCTTAAAACCCAACGTAATGTTACGCTGAAACTGGCCGCACGGCACGAATCAATCCTCTTTTTGTCGTCTGCTAAGAGAGTCGTCTGCTAGACTCCGGACAGGAGTCAGTAAGCGACTAGACCGCAATCATCCTAGCGGTTGCGGCAGCCCTCGGGGATTCAGTGATTACTCGACCCGCGGCAATCGAAGACGATCTCGCGTCGCCGAAGTGACGTAAAGAGCTTCCCCAGACAAAAAAATCACCGGCCCCTGCCTATGGCATCCCGAGGGAAGCCAGAGGTAAAAAATCAAACAGGCACACTAGTTTCAAGCTGACAGATGATCAGCCCGCGATCTCACTGCTCTGGGCAAGGGGAAGGATGTGGTTATGTCGAAGGTGTGGATTTAATGTCGTCCCCATATGCTCACATTCAAGGGGATCAGTCGCCGTGGCGGTTCGGCTACTGCTGTCATGCGGGGGTAGTATCTGAAGATTTCAGCAGATAGGAGTTGGTTAGAAAAGTAGATGGACGGCCGATTCTAGCTTCCTGGATTATGAAATCTTGGGCAGTAGAGTAGGCCAGCTTGTTGTCCTAGGGGAAGACTGAGGCTGTCAATTATATGTTCCGAGTAATCAAAAATGTTCAAATAGTTAGCTTCTTTGCGCTGCATTTTGTGCGGTTGTCTTATCTTGGAGAGACAATTTAACGCTACTCAGTAAAACTGAAAATAAATTCGACTTCGCTGGTAGTCATGGCAACAACCCGTTCGTAGGCTGGCCGTCCTCGGAGTGGATGGTGTACGCGGGACGGGCAGCTTACAAGTATTAATTAGTGAACTACTCGCGTTTACGAGATAACAGGGCACGTAATTTCTTGTTTTCCCTTTTGGGCGGTCAAAGTGTAGGCTAGAGTGCATGTCCCTCTAATATGTTCGGGCTGAGCTATACGGGGGGTTGGTTTTATCGAAGCAGTAATTGATTTTTCTTGGCGTATATAGTTGAGTCCATCGACCCACACTACACGGGAAAGTCATGTTCGATGTGGCGATAAACGAGCCGAGCAGGGTATATGAAAAAAGAAAGCTAGAAGGAAGACGCTTGAGCGGTGGCGCGCGCGATTGTTGTCAACTAGTATTCTTGTTTTCTTTTTTTTTCATTTTTCTGGTATTTCATGGACGTTCGTGTTTCCGAAGAAAGGAAGGCGCCTAATAGTACCGCGGAAAAAAAGACTGATTCTCAGGGTTTGGGCCTTATCTGAAACGCTTTATTTGACGTTTAAGCGACAATTCTAATGGTTTCATTTATTAAAAGAGTACTCGGTATTCCTACACATGAATGCTGGGTATATCTGCACATCATGTTTTGTAAAATGAATTATGGGACACCGTCGCAAGATTTCTGACCGTTTTTTGACAAATATTTGTCAGAGTTTGTGCACCGTTTATGAAAAGTACGGGATGACGTCTACACGGCGCGCGAAAATGATTTGCCGCATGCTTTGGCGACCAGAATTCACAAGCACCTTATCAACAACTTACACCTCGTTGCCGCCATTGCAGCACCATTAAGGAGTACACCTTGACCCTAACACTGGTTCCATATCTGAAATTTCAAACTACAAAACTTATCTCGCTTTGCTTTAAAGGACCGTGGCAATCCCCTGGAATTCCTTTGTGAGGAATTTAACTGAAGTGCGCAGTCGGGTGGTGATAAGGATGAGAATACTCATGGCGATTACTCTGAGCGTCGTTTGGCGTACTTATAGAGAAGCGGTACGTTTTTCTTTGAATTTAGACCACATTGAATGATGTTCCATTGGACAAACGTCGGAAAATATGTGTACGAAGTTGACAAAGCAGTGCACTGAAAGCCCTTAATAATAAGATTAAGTACTGTACTAAGCTAGTACCGACGGAATGACTTCAAAACATTCCGCCACAGTGAGGGGCTGCAACGAAATGTAGATGGTTTGGTGGGACAAATAGAGAATGTTATCTGTGTCGCAAGCGAAGCGCGTCTTTCATACTTTATTTTTTATGCCGCAAAGGCTATCTCATTCAGATAAGCAGACTGTTTCATCTTAACGTCGCTAGCCCAGAATAATCTTCTGTGATCTACAATGTTCGGGATGTGAATCGACGGTTCCAGAAACACTTGCGCCGAAACACCGACGCCTGCAGAACAGACGTCGCGGCATTCCGATCGTCGACGCTCGCCCGCACACGTCACTTTGTTGACTGCTGCTTCGCCACCTGAGTACTGTTTGAGTTGTTAGGGGAGCACAAGTTCGCTCCAATAAACGTGCTTTCCTTCAAGACAACTGCGCCGTCTCTGGCTTCGTGACATCTGGTAGAGGTGCTGGGTAAGGAAACGACGATCGGTTGAAGCGGGCTGGTCCTCGGTTGGTGTTGGACAGGTATTCGTCGACCTAAGTAGGGCGCTGGCCGGGTCGGGGGCGTGGGGCGTCGACGGAGAAACCACGCAGTCCGAGTCTCCTGTACGGGCAGCGACGATAGATGTGACCGGCCTCTCCACAGTAGTAGCACAGCGGACGATTATCGGCGGTTCGCCATACGTCCGTCGTCCTCGGCGCCTGGTTTTCGCCGGCAGGGGGTCGGGCGGGCGACAGTGGACGGCGGTACGGCGGGACTTCTTGATGACGGGTTGGAGCATGGCGGGGTCGTCGAACAGCCGCGGAGTAGGTCATAGCTTGAGGCTCACGTGGTACTTCGGAAGGCGTAGAAGTCCCCAAAGCGAGTTGGATTTCTTCCCGGATCACGTCGCTCATAGAGGTGACTTGGGGTTCCGGTGTTGTTGGGAAGAGTTTCCGCAGTTCTTCCCTGACGACAGCACCGATTGTCTCACATAGTGTGTCAGACCTAAGAGCCCCGGCATCGATTGTGTCCGCAACTAGCGCATTCATGGGACGGTCGTACTGCCTCGTGCAAATTTCCAACGTCTTCTCCATGGCGGCCACCTCGGACACGAATTGGGCCACCGATTTGGGGGGGGGGGGGTGTGGAGCGGGGGGTACGCGGACAAGGCAAGCAAAAAGTTCTTGCTTTACTCCTCGCATCAGAAACCTCAGTTTCTTTTCTTCCGTCATATCCGGGTCCGCGCGACGATATAGTCGCTTCATTTCCTCAACGAACATTACGACTCCTTCGTTAGGGTGCTGCGTGCGAGTTTCCAGTAAAACCGCAGCTCGTTCTTTTCTCACCACGGTCGTGAAGGTCTTAAGGAACTCGCTTTTGAATTGCGTCCAGTCCGTCAAGGCGCTCTCGTGGTTCTCGAACCAAGTTCGAGCTGCATCCTCCAAGTAAAAGAAAACATGCCAGAAGGTTTCTTCATCGTTCCACCTGTTGAAGATCCGCACGCGCTCCAGCTTCTCCAACCATTCCTCCGGGTCTTCAGCGGGGCTTCTCGGAATGTTGGCGGTTCTCAGGGCTGCTTCAGCAGGATTGGCGACGTTGGTTCGTGAACCAGGGTGGTGGTTGCAGCAGTCGTTGTCTTGGGTCTTTCTGGCAGGAGGCCGAATTCGGGCGGCAATCTTTGCAGTCGGAGGCTGGTTCTAGTTGGACTGGCCTGGCGGCTTCCAGAGGTCGTCACAAAGTGTGCGTACCCCGCATCTCCACCAGATGTCACGAAGGCAGAGACGACGCAGTTCTCTTGAAGGAAAGCACGTTTATTCGAGCGAACTTGTGCTCCCGTAACAACTCAAAGAGTACTCAGGCGGCGAAGCAGCAGTCAACAAAGTGACGTGTGCGGGCGAGCGTCGACGATCGGAATGCCGCGACGTCTGCTCTGCAGGCTTTTATCTTTCGCGCGAGTGTTTCTGGAACCGTCAATTCATATCCAGAACATTGCAGATCACATAAGATTATTCTGGGCTAGCGACGTTAAGATGGAACTGTAAAATCCGACTGCCACCTGCTCGTGGTCCCCCCTGCCAGCTGGCTGGGCAAAGGCGGTTTCGGCTGCCTAGCTTTGGTCGGTTGCCGACGGCAGCGGTGGGTGAGGGCCAGGTCTCACCCGGGGATGCAAAACCCCAAGGGAGTGGCAGCGACTCCCTGGAACTGTATGGGCCAGTTCCTGCCCCAGAGCCGATGCTGGACTCGGAGGCAGGCGCGGACAGCCTGGGTGGCTACCGAGGTTGGCTCTGGGAAGTTGGCAAAAAGCGGTGAAAAAGGTTCCTTTAATTAAGAACCGCCGCAGTCACCCCACGCGGGCACGACTGCTCGCTGCCGACACGAAGGTTCCTGGACAACAGGATCCAGGGCTTTCGATAGGTGCTCATGATGGTCAATGTCTCTGGCCTTTAGTAGCGACCAGTCTAGGAGGCGCGCACTTGCTAGGACCGAGGAAAGAGGGATTGGCTCACTTCCTAGGGAAGCTTCTCGTCCTCAGTATCGGGAGTAGGGCTTGTCGTACTCTATAAGGATTACTCTTTCCACCTGATGACTGCTGCCCGTATGGGGAGGGTTCCCTGGTGGGTGAGTGGTTGGCATAGGAGCGCATTAGAGGTCCACCGAAACCCTATAAGTCACATAGGCTTTCCTATGGAGATAGGTGATTCAGGTGCACATAGGGATCGACGGGTGCATACAGGGTACAGTTACCCCGTCTGTCGGACAGTTAGCTTTACCAGTATCCGAAACCTTCGAGAGGAGGGGGATTAGTACCTATGTAGGCTGGGCAGGTGTCTCCTGAGTACTCGGGGGACCTGGTGGGTGTTTGCCGGGGGCTGGTTGTAAAAGGGGTCCAGAGATTAGGTGTCGTCACTCCGTCGCAGGTTCTCCCTGTTCTTCGATGTCGGAGCTCAGATCGTTGGAACCTATAGTGGGGTCCGCTGAATCCCAATTGGAACCGTCTGACGCCCATCCTGAGTTTTCAGGCCTATTTTAGGAGTCAGACATCTAAGGATTAGAACAAAAACCTCGCTGTCCCCATTCCCACCCACTTCCCCATAACCCATTCCTTATTACCACCATCCGCATCCCTCATCCCAACCTTTCCTGCTACCGTCCCAGGGGATATCAGGGGAGTCTCCCCGGGCCCGCTCTCCTGGCTGTGGTGTCGCTGTGTAGCTATTTTCCCTTTTATTTTCCACTTCGGTGGGTATTTCCTTCTCTTCAAAACTCGTTTTTTTTAATTGGCGTCACCCGTGATACGTATGTGGTACGGGTTGGGCTTTTATTTTATATTATAGCCCTTTAGCTTTATATATATATGTCTGCGTATCTGAATGAGATAGCCCTTGCGGCATAAAAAATATAGAATGAAAGACGCGCTTCGCTTGGAACACAGATAACAGAGCCGGGCGGGTCCGGGCAGCAAAAACAAACAATAAATAAGCAAACCCATCCGTGGTTCACGGCAATATATTCCTCAGTATGAAACGTTCTGCCAAACACATCAGCGGAATTTCGTTGGTGCTTTTGAAACACAAAATACCACATACTGTTCTCCTGTGTATTCTAGCACCTCCCCCTAACCCTCTCACCAGGCCCTTAAGAAAACACCCGACCATGCCAGCATCAACAATCAACGATAATTTCGTCCTTGGCGAGTTTTCTTCAGTAAAAAGGGTGTAAGACTTTTTCAGACCACTAAGAATCATCTTATTTTGCACGGAGTGTGTGAATTTAAGTATTTTACGAATGAACGAATCGGGGATAATTCTACATCATTGTGTAGTTTGTACTTTGTTGCCTGTTTGCGTTCACTCATAAAATGTACGGACGACCTTTCTTTCTTGCCTACGCATTCAGACGAAACGAGAGATTACCACAAGGCCCACACCCATCTATACACGGATGAATCTGTGACAGCTAACAGATCGGCTATAGGAATCTGGTTTCCGTCCTCCTGTACCGCCTTCACCGCAACGCTTACCACAGGACGACATCCATGGTCACCGAACTTGCCGCTCTGCGTGTTGCTTTCGCCTGCATCATCGAGCAACCAGCACGTCAGTGGGCAATCCATGGATTCTTGGGCGGCCCTTTAAATAAATCGTATCCGCTTAAAATCGTACCCGAAAGATCAGCTTGTTTACGACATACATGCATTGCATTTACAAGCTTTAATGCACAGCATCATGTAGAGCTTGAGTGAATTCCTGCCCACTTCGGTATAACTGGGAACGTCAAGGCGGACACGGCGGCATTGATAGCGCATGATCTGTACGGGCCTGTGATACCAAGACCGTTCTCCAGAAAAGATGCTTCTGTCCTTTCGTCGAAGGCTGCCTGCAGATTTCAGCGATCTATGTGGGCTGTTGTGCCGCAAAATCATGCGCCGCTTCACTCCATAGACCCGCATGGGACATTTAGCATGCCTGACGGACTTTCCAAGCATGACGAAGCGGTTCCTCACCGCGCGCGCCTAAATTTTGCTTACACAAGTTATTTTTGATTGAAGGCAAAACAGGCCGCTTCCCCCTTCTGCACTCTTTGTGACGTGCTCGAGGACTTGAACCACGTATTATGTGAGTGTACGCGGTATAGAGCAGCTAGAACGCCCCTTTTAGTGTACGTGGGTCTTCCGCTTTCTGGAGGACTAACTCTAAGTGACGTGCTAGGCCCTTGGTCGAACTCTCAACAAGCATCTCGAGCGACAAAAGCTCTAGTGTCTTTCTTGCGAAGCACATGACTTGATCAGACTCTTTAAACAGAACTCTAATGATGAGCGCATCATCTTCATCACAGTCATTATCATCATCTCATCATCGATTTCATTTTTTCATGCATCTGGTGTACCAAGCTAGGCGGCTTGGCTAGGCTAACCTCACTAGTATTATTAAAGACTATTCTCTCTCTCTCTCTCTCTGATTGCATTTGCGGCACACGCACTCCACTGGCATGGGCGCGCGACATTGTCGTCGTCGTCGCCTTCAGCAGAAACGAGCGCCTCACCTCACATCTTGGCAGGAGAGAGCTCGGATGGCGTCGTACTTACAAATTATTGATCCTTGCCGTTTTGGAGGGAAAAATATCTCGCTGCTCACAGAACTTGAAAAAATTCGTAATCACTAGATAAGTACCTGTTACACATCAACATGCTCCTCGACCCGGGAAGCACTCTTGCGTTGAACCTGCCTATAAACACCGGAGACGCAACGTTTGGGCTCGCGTGCACACCTTCAGCGACATTATATCGTCAGCTCGACCCCTAAAATTGCTCTGATTGCCCCAAAGCAGGAGAGGGGGAATGATTACGACACTTTATTAGACATCACTACTCGAAGGGATAGGAAAACCAGCTGCGGCAGATTCCCAAACGTTCAGTTCAGCGTTGTCCGGATATTCAGGGAAGTTCTAGCGGCCGCCTCAGGGGGGGGAGGCAGAGAAAGGGAGGACGAATAGGGTTTCTCCTTCTTCTTCCTATGACACAGCCCTGGAATAACACGTTATATTTTATTTACGGTTATTGCTTGGACCTCCGTGCGCTATTGTGACCATCCCTGTTCTATAGTGGATTTGTCTCGTCAAAATAAATAACCTTCGCCCATACCTCCATCCTACTTTTTTTTTCTCCCCGCCATCCCCATCTCTTTGTCTTACTCCCACTTACTTTTTCAGCGGTGACAACATGTAACAGCACGCACGGCGCCATTTGTGTCATTTGAAAGCATAAATGGTCCACTGAGCGAATGCCTAGGCGTTACTATCCGAAGCAGCGAAACGACTCCTAAACCCACGGAAGACGGAAGCGCGCCATAACGTCTCCTGAGCCACGCCAAAGCGTATCAAGCACAACGCCGCTGCCTTCATTGAGGGTGCCGCCCGCATAGTACAGTAAAAGCTTGCAAACTCAAACTCGGTTACTTGCAGTTGGTTAGACGCACCCGGATGTTAGCAGCCCATGCTAACACCGCTTCTCGGAGACGGAAGTTGAAGTTGAAGTTGAAATTTAATTAAATTTTCGCATGACAGAAACAGTGCAGCAGTACAGAAACAAGAAAAGATTCTGTGGCTGAGAACTGTAGGAGGGACCCCGTCACATGACGTAATTTTAACAAAAATATGCAGCCAGCAGTTCAGCAGGTTTTCGAACATCCTGAGACATAATCAAGGTAAGCAAAAACAAGGAATGAAACAGGAAGCATGCAATTACACTTCATTAAGTTCAGACACATCAGAAACTTTCTAAGTAATTGAATCAACAAAAAGTACATTATATTGTAGCGTACAGTGAATGCGTGCTCCGGGTGGTAGGGGTTTTTAATGAGGCACAAAAGACCAAACGGCTACAGCCAAGGGTCTAACCTAAAGGTCGAGAACCGAGGGACCGGGCCCAGCGCGCGATCCGAACACGAAGATTCCGTTTCTTCTTCCTCGTCGTCGACCGTTGCGTGTGCCCTTTCTTATACAACACGTGACATTTACCTCCCCCCCAGGGGAAGCATCGTCCCGATGCTCGCATGAAGTTGTGGTGAAACAGCGATCCAGTATGGGCGTGTCACGTTCTTGCGAAGTAAGGCTTCATGCGGACGATGTGGACCACTTCCGACCGGCGTTGGCGACGCCGGGATGGAACACCGTCTTCCGGAATCACTGCGTACGTGACGTCACTCAGTTGTTTCAGAACTCTGTAGGGTCCAAAATAGCGTTTAAGAAGTTTTTCGCTTAGCCCTCGACGTCGGATGGGGGTCCACACCCATACATAGTCGCCAGGCTCGAAGAAAGCGTGCCTGTGACGAGCGTTGTAAAGAGAGGAATCCTGCACCGATCGCTTGCGCAGTCTCGTCGGCATTTCCGTGGTCGTGTGGGAGCATGGCATCCAGCATCGTTGTTGCCTCGCGTCCGTACAGGAGAGCGAATGGCGTCATGCGCGTGGTTTCTTGCCGGGCCGTGTTGTAGGCAAACGTCACGTATGCGAGAATTGCGTCCCAATTTTTGTGTTCTAAGTCGACGTACATGCTTAGCATGTCTGCAATGGTTTTGTTCAAGCGCTTGGTCAGGCCGTTCGTCTGTGGGTGGTAGGCCGTAGATTTTCGGTGTGAACTACCGGTGAGATCCATGATGGCGCGTACCAACGCCGAGTTGAATGCGGTTCCCCTGTCCGTGATCAAAATTTCTGGTGCTCCATGGCGCAGAACAATGTTGTCCATGTAGAATTGAGCCACGTCGAGCGCAGTGCAACGCTGAAGAGCTTTTGTTTCGGCGTATCTGGTAAGGTAATCGGTCGCGACAATTATCCACTTATTTCCCGAAGAGGAGGTTGGGAAGGGCCCCAAAAAGTCCATGCCGATCTGTTGGAAAGGTGTTTTCGGTATTTGTACAGGTTGCAGTAAACCAGCTGGGCGTCCAGGCGGTGTTTTCCGTCGCTGACATTCGCGGCAGGTGCGAATGTAGTGTTTCACTGTCGCAGGAAGCTTCGGCCAGTAGTAGTTCTGCTTGATTCGGGAAGTTGTACGCGCGTAACCAAGGTGACCCGCAGTCGGCTCGTCATGACAGGCCTGTAGTATGTCGCGGCGAAGACACGCAGGGACTACTAAAAGGTAGGCTCTGCCATTTGGACCAAAGTTGCGTTTATAAAGGATATTGTTCCGTAAACAAAAGAACTTTAGGCCGCGTGCGAAGAGCTTGGGCTTCCGTGTAGAGCGGCCTTCCAAAAAGTCCACAAGTGGTTGCAGCTCGGTGTCTTGCCTCTGTTGTTTACACAACGTTTGGGCGTCGATTGCTCCCAGAAAAGCCGTGTCGTCTTCATCTTCAGTGCCGGGGCGCTCGACCGGGGCTCGGGACAGGCAGTCTGCATCAGAATGATGTTTTCCTGACTTATAGACTACCGTCAGATCAAACTCCTGAAGTCGCAGGCTCCAGCGGGCTAGGCGACCAGTGGGGTTTTTTAAATTGGCCAACCAACAAAGTGAGTGGTGGTCGCTCACTACCTTGAAGGGACGGCAGTAAAGGTACGGGCGGAATTTCAAGACCGCCCATACAACAGCCAGACATTCCTTCTCGGTGGCCGAATAGTTGGTCTCCGCACGGGACAATGTCCTGCTTGCATACGCAACAACTCTTTCAGCACCGTCTTGCCATTGGGTAAGAACGGCGCCTAGACCTACGTTGCTGGCATTAGTATGAATGGTGGTCGCAGCGTCCTCATCAAAATGGGCGAGTACAGGTGGCTCTTGCAAACGCCGGCGCAGGTCCTCGAAAGAATCGTGCTGCTCATTGGTCCATACGAAGGCGACGTCGTTACGGGTAAGGCAGGTTAGTGGAGCCGCGATGTGTGCGAAATTTTCAATGAAGCGCCGGTAATAATAACACAGGCCTAGAAATCGCCGCAGGGCCCTTTTGTCCTTGGGCGTCGGGAAATTGGAGATAGCGGCTACCTTTTCAGGGTCGGGTGTGACGCCGGCGTTGCTGACAACGTGGCCGAGGAAACGGAGCTTCTCATAACCAAAATGACACTTTTCCGCTTTCAAGGTAAGACCGGCGGCTCGTACGGCACGAAGGACTGAAGATAGTCGTTTCACGTGTTCTTCAAATGTTGACGAGAAAACGATGACATCATCCAGGTACACGAGGCATGTCTGCCACTTGAGGCCGGACAAGACAGTGTCCATCATTCTGTGGAATGTTGCCGGCGCCGAACACAAACCAAAGGGCAGGATCTTAAACTCGAAAAGACCATCCGGTGTTATGAAGGCGGTCTTCTCGCGGTCGCGCTCATCTACCTCGATCTGCCAATTCCCGCTCTTTAAATCCATGGAGGAAAAGTAACGGGCGTGGCGAAGCCGGTCTAGTGAGTCGGCGATTCGGGGCAACGGATAGACGTCTTTTTTGGTCACTTGGTTTAGCTTCCTGTAATCTACGCAAACCCGTAAAGTGCCATCCTTCTTTTTAACCAAAACGACGGGCGACGCCCACGGACTTCGAGATGGCTGAATGACATCGTCTTGCAACATTTGTTCCACTTGGCTACGAATTGCTTCACGTTCCTTGGTAGACACACGATAGGGATTTTGGCGAAGAGGTCTTACTGCGTCATCAGTGATGATACGATGCTTTGTGAGTGGCGTCTGTCGGACCGCAGATGTCGAAGAGAAGCAATCCGTAAACTTCATGAGCAGTTCGCGGAGTTCTTGGCGCTGCGTGAACGGCAAGCTGGGGTTGACATCAATCGCGGGAGCGAGACTGCTCTCGACAGGCGGGGTGCCTTGTAAGGCGAAGCAGTCTTCGTCACCGCCAGGAATGTCCTCGAAAAAGGCGACTGCAGTATGTTTGGCGACGTGTTGGTGCTCATTACTGAAATTTGTCAGCAATAACTCCGCTTTGCCGTCGACTAAGTGCACGACACCTCGGGCAACTGCAACGCCGCGACTGAATAAAAGCGCATCGACACGTTCTGCGATGCCGTCTACAGTGCTTCGCACGTCGCAGTTGACGGATACGAGCATGCAGGAGCGCGGCGGTATGTTGACGTCGTCGTCGATAACCCGCAACGATGAGCGACATTCTTCGCTTTCCGGCAGGCGGGGGCTCGGCGATAAGGTGATTAAGCGCTCGCCCACATCGATGACAGCGTTATATTCTCTTAAAAAGTCCATTCCTAAAATGAGCTCCCGGCAGCACTCTGCTAGAACCACGAAAGTGCCGACAAAAGTAGCGTCTCCTATGCTGATCCTGCCAGTGCACTTCCCCACCGGCGTCATTAAGTGGCCCCCAGCAGTGCGAATTTGAATCTTAGGCCATGGCGTCTTAACCTTTTTCAACCGATCAGCGAGGGTCAGGCTAATGATCGAGTAATCCGCTCCGGTATCAACAAGGGAAACAACTTCATGTCCATCCAAAGATACGACGATATCGGCGCTTCCACCATCGGCGATAGTCACTCTCGTCGTCGTGTTTTCCTTCGGCGGCTTCGCATGATTTCGAAGGTCTTGCGGGGTTTGCTATCAGCAACCCTGCCTCCCGGAGTTGCTGCTTCTAGTTTCCCCGCCTAGGGCTTGGGGATCTTCCCCTCGGCATATCTGTAGCGTCGCGGCGGCTAAGAGGAGCGTGGTTCCCTGGGGACGGTGATCGATATCGGCGGGACGGCGAGGGCGAGGCATTTCGGCGACCAGCGAGGAAGTCTTCGATTGCAGCAGGTCTTTGCCCGAAGCGAGGCCGGGAAGCAGCAGGAGAAAATCCGGGAAGGCCAACATCGCGGCACGGGCAACGGCGGTAAACATGGCCTGCTTCGCCACAGTGGTAGCATAGGGGCCGGTTGTCACTGGTACGCCAGAGGTCAGTCTTCCGCACTTGTCCTCGGAATGAATTTTCCGACGGCCAGGGGCGTGTACCGGCGGCCGCTGCCTGGGGACAGACGTCGGATTGAGGCATACAGTTTAATGAGGCACAAAAGACCAAGCGGCTACAGCCAAGGGTCTAACCTAAAGGTCGAGAACCGAGGGACCGGGCCCAGCGCGCGATCCGAAGACGAAGATTCCGTTTCTTCTTCCTCGTCGTCGACCGTTGCGTGTGCCCTTTCTTATACAACACGTGACAATATTGTTTTTTCGGCGGGTAGTTCGCCAATTAAATATATTTTAAATATTTAGGAAATAAATCTAATGTGTAACTGGACATAATTTATTTGGGTATACCGTTCCACGTCGACAGTTCGGCCCCTAGTGAATACAATGCGTTGCAAAATGTAACCAACCGTACTAGCGACGCTATACATTGAGACATAAGCACAAGCAGGCGCGCACGAGGCGCGTGCACTTGACTGGCAGAACCAGCGCATGTCAGCCCGCCAGCGCTCCTTGCAAGCCGTAGCTGGTTTTCGCTTGCACAGCGGGCGTCGCCAGAATGGAGAAAATGGTCTCCGGCACCGACAAGGTTCCGGCGCAAGCCTTTCCCGGTTTTCGCAGTGCGTGGCCACTGGGCTTGCGATCAGCTGAGATCGCAAAATGAGCCAGAATGGGCTGGTCGCCCTCCCTCTTCCGTTCTAGCCACTCCTTCAAGCACCCGCCGGCTAATTGGAACTAATTTGAACTAATTTATGGTCTCCTTCGAGTTGGAATAATCGAGCTTTAGGTGTAACAGAATTATCAGCAATATCATCCGAACAATCCCGATCTAGAGCGAAAATTCGTTTTGAACATTATAAGAATATAACCCGCACTAATTTGTTCCCAAATACAATAACACAGTCAGGAGCAAAACTACAAACACTCAATAGTAAAGCAAAACACTAACAACTACTCAGTGTATCGTGTTAACTGCGCATGCGCCTTTTGTATCTGCCTTTTGCTTATCACTGTTTCTGTACCGCTTGGCTGTGATAATGCAGCTGCCTCACGCTATATATACCGGCACGCTACCACAAATAAATGTTCTTCTTTTTGTTGCTTCAACGCTGCGTGATTACTGCTGGACGCCGGAACGCTCAGTGGCGTTCAATTAGGCATTAACTCTTTCGCATGTGCAATTAGAAAAAGCCGCCTGGCGGACCTGCGAAATGTCTCCATTCTGCTGGCGTAATAATCTTGTTGGTAAATCACGTTGATTTGTGAATTGTTCTTATTTCTACTCAATTACGTTTTTCTGCGTCCCGACAGAAGTAGCGACAAAACAAACGTGTGGAGAGCACTCATTGCTCCAGCTGTTGCTTTTATTTACGTGCTAGATCGTATTTACGATATCACAGCTTTCCGCCGTCGCCCCTGAGGGCACTCATAATGCTGATGTAGGTTTAGTGTGAGCACCAGTGTTGCCTTTTGTTTTCCCCCCAGTAGTTTGAGTCCCTCTTTTCGTTGTTTAACATTGGCTAGGCAATGAATGTTTTCAAATCTAATTGGGATAACGGAAGGATTCACTACCTGCGGACGAAAAAAATTCCCCCGCATTTCCCCGAAGGGGAGTATGAGGAAGTGCGAAGCACGGGGTGATGCTATGAGGGGGAGTTTGTTGAAGTTTGGTGGCATTTTGCCCGTTAGTTACATTAACACCCCCTCGTGATCACGTTCGGCTTAACACGCCTCGTTTGTCCCTCTGCGGAAATCTTGGTGAATTAACGTGTATGTTCGAGAGATGTTCGAGAGGGAATGTAATCACGCACAGACACACACACACGCAAAGTAAAGTGAAACGACAGTATTTATTTCAGCACTTGTTTGTGTTGTCGTTGTATGCGACGGTCATTACGACCGCCTTGTGGTCGCTAAAGTGGACCGTTAAGGGTTGTTGCAGCCGCTATAACGCCGCTGAGTCGCCAACGCACGCCGCTGACGACGTAGTTTGAATGCGTTAAAGATATAAGGCGCGTTACTAACACTGACATCAGCGTCGCGTCCGTGGCTTAGTCGGTAGAGCGTCGCGCTGCGGCCGCAAAGTCCTCGGATCGAAACCTGGCGCCGGATGTTATTTTTTTTTATATAGTGTAATGGCCTGGCTGGCGCGCCGAGAGAGGGTGTTTCGAGCTGGAGAGTAGTAAAGGGGCTTTAGGAGAGTAGGCGCGGGGGGAGAGGAGGCGCTATGCGAGCGCCCTCACGCGTCGGAAATCCGGCGCCGTTGGTAGGCACGGTAGCTAGCTCCGTTGCTAGGCTGCGGACGGAGGACGGCGGTGGAAGCAGGAGTAGACCCGACTAAGAAGTGCTTCGCACTTAATATGAAACCCTTAGTGTGGCCTACAAGATTATATTTCGTCCCAGGACGTGTTTAAAGCGCTACGGGATCACTACACATCGCTCTTTTTGGCTCAATCCTCCACCATAACAACAGCAGTCATTGCAGTAATCCAGCTCGCGTCGTTATCCTCATCACACAAGGTCTTAACCACTGAACCAGTTCCCCTGTGTGTTGTATTAATTCAAATGAATTTTTGTTTTGAAGTCCATAATCTTTATTGAACGGCCTAAAGGCGAAACTTTTGTTTTCTCTTTCGGAGAACATTTCAGACCCTGCCCTGAATCAAGCACTTGTCACTGAAGCTCCGCGCTTTAGAAGTGAGCGCGTGCTATGTGCCATTTGCCATATCTTTCTAGCTCCATCCCCCGCTCTATGTAGCATTTTGTTGCAACTACCTAGATCTGTCACTGCCTTTCAACTACGGGTGCGCACTCGTGCTCCTTGGAATAAAATTGGACTGCAAGGTTGTATTGTAAAACTTGAAAATCTACCTTAAGTGTTTTTTAATTCACCCACGAATTCCACTTTTTTATTAGAAGTCCAGGAATTGAATTCCTACGGAAACGACACCTTAATCATCAGAGTTGTCCCCTAAGTCATATATTGAATGATTTCGAATGAATGTTGTGACTTTTAAACACGTACAAACGCACGCACGCCCACACACAAACACGCCCAAGCTCACGCACACACGGACGCTTGCACGCACGCACGCACGCGCAAGCACTCGCCCATGCACACGCACACGCACACACAAATCCATTCTTGGCCTAAACACTGTCAGTGCTTTAACGTTTCACTAACCTAATCAGGGAAGCAACAAATACCCCTTATTTTACCTCGATACAGAGCATGCCCCACCACACCTCCCTCCCTATAATATCACGCGTTTTCACTAAATCTGAAAGTGAAAACTGGCAGAAACAGCTGCTCCGGAAGACCAAGCTACACAAGTTAAACCACTGTTTTAGGGAATACCCTCCGTTGCATAGGGAAATCGTTAAGGATGGAAGCACTACATCCAAATTACGTCACATTGCAGAGGTGGCCCTAACGTGTTTTTCTTGTGGTGAGTGGAGCTATATTTTCTAGCAAATTGTGGTGCTCGCAAAAGTATATACATCATAGCAATGTGATCAACCTTTCTAATAACGAATAAACAAATGGTTTCAATGCTTTACCCTAAATACCCCTCCCGTTTCGCCAGATGCGCTACTTATATGAAATATTGTAGTGCGCTAAACTTGTCATTAGGTTGTGAGGCATAGCACTATGAGTGCGCAAAGCGAATAGCACCCAAATACTGTCAGTATGCGCTAACACGGACAGTGGCCGAGGAAAGACGAATAAATTTAAATTTTTGTGATTAAGGAATAAGAAAAAGCGGAAAATTATTTCACTGCTTGAAATACGTAGTAACATTAGATTTCCGTTTCAGTTTATAATTCGTAACAAATTATACAATGTGCGGGCAACAATATACGGGAAAGGGTCCCGGAGGTTAGCGCTCTGTTGGTGCCCCCTCTTATTTAAAGAGGAGAAGAAAAATTCCAAGGGGTAGCCGACGATATGAAGAGCGTGTTATTATAGGAAAACATGAATTGCTACAAAAGATGTGCAAAATAAAGTAACACAAAAAGTGACAGTAACTAAATTGTTATGTACAATTTTTCGTGGTAATTTAATGTAGTAAGTTGCTGAAACGTGTGACAGATCTCTCACTCTATCGTTCTATATATATATATATATATATATATATATATATATATATATATATATATATATATATATATATATATATATATATATATATATATAGCTTGTAGACGTTGGAGTCACGCCCCGGGGGTTGAAAAGAAGGTCCCCTTCTCCCCGTGTAGTCAGAATGGCGCTGGCTACCACCCTCAAGTGTCAGATACAGTTCTAGTAAATATAAATAGCCCAGAAAGTGAAGGAGAACACAGTCGCCCAGATAGCCGAATTGGTAAGGCATTCGACATGTAATCGAAAGGCGTGGGTTCGGTCCCCACTCTGGGCGCGTGTTTTTCTTTCTTTCTTTCTTCTGTATATTTAAAAAGATGTTTACTTCATTAACCACAATAAAAAAGGAAAGACCCTAACCATGCCCCTATGCCTCCTTTGGCGTTGTAGACTGCTGACCTATCTTTCTGTATTTCCTCAACGAGCCCCTCATTTCCTTACTATATTATTCTGCGAAAGCCTAGCGAGGGTCTCGGTTCTGGCAGCCTTGATGCCTAGGTAGCATAAGAGGGCTTCCCGCCAGTTACCCCCTCATGACAGGCTGTAGACGTTGGAGTCACGCCCCGGGGGTTGAAAAGAAGCTCCCCTTCTCCCCGTGTAGTCAGAGTGGCGCTGGCTACCACCCTCAAGTGTCAGATACACTTCTAGTAAATATAAATAGCCCAGAAAGTGAAGGAGAACACAGTCGCCCAGATAGCCGAATTGGTAAGGCATTCGACATGTAATCGAAAGGCGTGGGCTCGGTCCCCACTCTGGGCGCGTGTTTTTCTTTCTTTCTTTCTTCTGTACATTTAAAAAGATGTTTACTTCATTTACCGTAGTAAAAAAGGAAAGAGCCTAACCATGCCCCTTATGCCTCCTTTGGGGTTGTAGACTGCTGACCTATCTTTCTGTGTATATATATATATATATATATATATATATATATATGTGTGTCCTTACTGAGTCCCTCGTCCCGTATCTTTCTGTTCTGCTACATGCATTACGAGGACTCTGGCTCCAGCAGTTCGGATATGCCAATTGCTAACCCCGACCTCCGACCACGTCTTACGTGGCGGCCGCTGGGAAAAAAGACGTTCTACGTCTCCCGCGGTAGTCGAGGGGTGGCGCTAGTTGACCGGCCTCAGAGCACTTGTAAATATAAACCCCCCCGGTAAAAGTCGAGAGGGGAGCCGCTGCGGGGTAGCGTAATTGGTTAACGCACCGCACGCGTTATGCGGAGATGTGGGTTCGACTCCCGCTCCCGGAAAAACGGCGGATTGTTTCTCGACTTATATTTTCGCCTATTTAGCACTGTATTAAAAAAACATGACAAACACACGTCATTCGGCACTATTAAATATCTCGGAAACAGCCGAATAGCACTGGCAATGACGACTGCAACCTTGATATGTGTCCTTACTGAGTCCCTCGTCCCGTATCTTTCTGTTCTGCTATATGCATTACGAGGACTCTGGCTCCAGCAGTTCGGATATGCCAATTGCTAACCCTGACCTCCGACCACGTCTTACGTGGCGGCCGCTGGGAAAAAAGACGTTCTACGTCTCCCGCGGTAGTCGAGGGGTGGCGCTAGTTGACCGGCCTCAGAGCACTGGTAAATATAAACCCCCCCGGTAAAAGTCGAGAGGGGAGCCGCTGCGGGGTAGCGTAATTGGTTAACGCACCGCACGCGTTATGCGGAGATGTGGGTTCGACTCCCGCTCCCGCAAAAATGGCGGATTTTTTCTCGACTTATATTTTCGCCTATTTAGCACTGTATTAAAAAAAACATGACAAACACACGTCATTCGGCACTATTAAATATCTCGGAAACAGCCGAATAGCACTGGAAATGACGACTGCAACCTTGATATGTGTCCTTACTGAGTCCCTCGTCCCGTATCTATCTATCTATATATATATATATATATATATATATTGATGGATCCCCCTTCGAGCGTAAAGGGTTCGCGAGCCCGAACCCGCCCGACGAAGTAACGCCGATCCGCATGAGAACAAATCACCGGTTTATTCCGGGAAAACCAAAACCGGAAAAAAACAAACAAGGCAGGTTGGGAGGCAACAAAAAGAGAGCACAGCAAGCAAGCGCCGAAAGCGCGTAAAGAAAACATTGCGGTGGTTGAAACCCTGCTTGTCCAGAAAGGTACAGCATGGTGCTGTACACTCACGACGACGTCTTCAGTCACTTGTGCCGACGTCGGGTGAAGAGCGTCCGCCTCGGACGCTGGTTGCTCCTCGCGGTCCGGGCGTCATGGTCGTGGCTCGCCGCCGCCCGCGGCCGCAGCTGCTCTCGCGTGTCCCTAGGTGCGCACTGTCCAGCTGCTCCTGTGAGCGCCGCTTTTAAGCCACTCTGTTGGTTGTGCGCATGCTCCGGGTTCTGTTGCACTACACGTGTCCGTTGCGGCTCACTGTTCATCGCACACGCGCGCACGGGCACCATGACGCACTGACTCCACTATCAGTGTTCGTCCGGCACTCACTGCAGTGTAATCACCCTCCGCGGGCGCACGTAGGGGCTGCGTCCCTACAATATATATATACATATGTATATATATATATATACATATAGTCTGAATAAAAACTCACACAGAGCGCGAAATAAATAAGGTTAGTAGAGACAGAGAAAAACGAGAAAGACGTAGAAAAAAGAAATAAGTACTGACGTTTCAGGGAGAGGACTCCCTTAAGAAAGGGAGTCCTCCCTGAAACGTCAGTAAACTTATTTCTTTTTCTACGTCTTTCTCGTTTTTCTCTGTCTCTAATAACCTTATATATACAGATATAAATATATATATGTATAAATATATATTGAATTAGAGTCACCACGAAAAACATAACAATATTTAATACGACGTTTCGGCTGGGAGCCAGCTTTTTTCAAGTGAAGTACATAGGTCGAATACCGGGTATATGTAGGCTCGCAGGGAGCGCTGTGAGCACGTGGACACATTATTTCAAAAGTGTACAAGAAGGAACTACATCAAGAAACAAGTGGAAAGAAACGTACTGCACGACTGGCCGCGCAGGTAATCCATCTCAATATACAACGCGGCGAAAAGCAAAAGCGAGGCATTTAGGAAGCGTGTTTCCTTCAGCCACCGCCCACCCACGCACAGCAATATTAAGAAAAGTAAACAAATAAGGAAGGGGTACTGGGCATCTCACTCAAAGGAGCGGAAACAGCCTGCCGCTTAAGGCGGAAGCGTAGAATCGACAATTAGTCATCCAGACACTCGGGGACGAAAAATGGCAGAAGGCGACGTTGAAGTTCAAGAATGCAGGCGGGAGGATTAGCGAGGGGGCCGCGTCCTCAAAGGAAAATGCCGCCGCTTCCCCAGGAGACCAGATAATAGCCACAAATGGCTTATCCGCGGCCCGCGGCCCGGGCACAAGGCGGACAATGACGAACCCTCGAAGGGCGCCGACGCCGACAGAGGTGTGCGTGAGCCACCCAAGAAGAGCGCAGGTTGTGCGAGGATTTTGAGAAATGACACACAAGGCAGGAAATAAACAAAGGAACAGCACACAGAAAAAAGCAGTTGAACGAGCCCCGGCTCATGACATGAAATGGATCGATACAACAAATTGTGAGCTTACATTTGGTATTTTTTCAAGTAACAAGGGTTTGCACATTATGAAAAAAGTAAAATAAAGATGTGACGTATGTACGAGAACAAATGTCCAGTGATCTTAGGAAAAAAAGACACTTCGTAGCTAGTCATCAATGGCAGTATCAATTCGAACACAGCATTCTTTACACAAACTGACAAACGAAAGAATACAAAGAATACACGTGTACAAATCGTAGAACATGGGGAACCATAGCAGTGAACAAAAATAGCTTACAAAGTTACATTTCGGGCAAAAGAACAATGTAGCATACGGAGAAAATAAGTTATTCACAACACTAGACCGAATAGTGCTTGGAAAGTGTAATGATGGGATACAGCAAGATTTCGTGCAGGAGAAGCATTAAAGCATACGGAAAAGTAACCTGCTGACAACGATGAACCATCCAATGGTTGAGAAGTGGTAACGTGCGATACGTGCCGCTACAAGGTCTAGGTTTGAAGGCACGACAGCCTTCCCTGAGACTCATTGATACCTCTTGTGAGAGTGTTATATTTGTGGATCAGATTAGATTCGCAGGCTTCCCTGTCGAAATGGGTTTTAAATCCTGATTGGAGCACTGTGGCCTTAAATTGGTCGAACGGGTATTTCAAAGAGTTGATATGTTTTGAAAGGGGGAGATAAGGGTTTGTTTTTGCATCGGATCTGTGATTATTGATGCGAGTTCTAGAAGAATTTTCAGTCTGTCTAATATATTGCGCACCACAATCACCACATTCTAGGAGGTAAACTATATTTGCAGTGTCACAATTAAAGTGTCACAATTAAAACAGCACAATACAGACAGAATTGACGAAATTAAGATCACAGACGCTGGAATTATGCAACTATTCCTTAACTTGGACCCAAAAAAAGCCACCTGCCCGGATGACATACCAAATGAATTCCTAAAAAGTTATGCGGAATGGTGTACCATGTACCTCGGCCTAATTTTTCGCACGTCGCTTTCAACATCTACCCTGCCGGAAGACTGGAAAAAAGCAAAAGTAGTACCAATTCACAAATCAGGAGACAAAAATGACATTTCAAATTTCAAGCCTATTTCACTAACAAGCACGTCATGCAAATTACTTGAGCACATAATCCCGAAGCATCTAACTGTTTTCTTGGAAAGAGTGAACTTTTTATCACCTCATCAGCACTGCTTTCGCAGCGGTCTATCAACTATTACACAGCTAGCAGAAGTAGTTCACGACCTCGCACTATCCATTAACAACCACGCGCAAACGGACAACATACTACTGGATTTTTCCAAGGCGTTTGATTTTCTAGGCCATACTAAATAATTGCGAAATTGGAAAGTGTGATTGGCAAAGGTGCAATATCGGCATGGGTAAACGAGTTCCTCGCGAAAAGATCACAGTTTGTTGTTTTCGAAAACATACCATCTCAGACCGTAGCTGTAACATCCGGTGTTCCACAGGGGTCAGTCCTGGGACCACTATTGTTCTTAATTCTTATTAACGACATCACTTCCAATATCGAGTGCAACATCAAGTTATTTGCAGATGACTGCATTATTTACAGGGAAATTAATAGCTATACGGACCACCTAATGCTTAACACGTCACTTAGTAAAATAACGAAATGGTGCTCTGACTGACAAATGACCATAAACATTAAAAAATCCGTTACCATGACTGTTTCAACAAAAAAGCAACCATCTATGTTTACATACTTGATTAATGGCATACCCTAAAGTAAGGTTTCGCAACACAAATATTTAGGAATTACGCTTACTTCCGATCTTAGATGGGATACACACATCACAAATATTACCGCCGCCGCGTTGCGCAAACTGTTCTACCTAAAACGATGCCTAAAGACGTCCCCCACTCCTACCAAGCTGTTAGCTTATAGAACATTTGTAAGACCGCTTCTGGAATATGCAAACACAATATGGTTTCCGCACTCGACTACCCTAAATAAAAAGATTGAAAGTGTCCAACGAAAGGCAATAAGGTTCATCCACGATAAATATAAACGGACTGACTCTCCCACTAACCTCTTGGCTGTTTCAGGAATAAAAAGGTTGTCAATTAGAGCGAGGCACGCCCGCCTAAAATTCTTGTTTCAGCTAATTCAGAACAGTTACAAGGTTGATACGCATAAATACATATCTTTTTCTCAGACCCGCCCTACACGTCACAAACACGACCGCACCATATCTGAATATTCCTGCAGTAACGACACGTTTATGTACTCTTTTTTTCCCATGGCAATACGCGAGTGGAATAAATTGGACCCGGCGATAACAAGCACAGACTCGTTATCTAAGTTCGTCGAAATGCTAGATTATTCCGTGCAGAAATAACACTTATTGTTGCGCGAACCGAACAAAACACGTGCAGCATTTCCAGCTTTCAAATCTTTTATTTTTTGTGTATTTTGTTGCTCCAGCTTTGTAGTGGCACTATTCTTACCTTTTTGATGGACTTGTTTCTTGGTTTATTTTTCTTCTTGTTACTACAGCTTGTAATATAGGCGTGTGTATGCGTAAAGTTGTGTAATTATTTCTGTCTTTGAGTGCATATGTTCTTTTTTCTTCTTTCTCATGAAGCAAGCCGCCGATTCACATGTTTCATGTACGCCCATTTTCTACGCCCTCCTGCTATGCTGTCGAATCAGAGTGGCAGTATTGTAAATAAAAAAGTTGCCCCTGATCTGCATGGAAAAGTCAGATTCCCCGCTCTGAGCGCTTGTTGTTGGTGTCATCATTAGACACAATGTGCACCGGGGTTTTCCACATGGTGTGGAACCTGTGCAACTAGTTTCTCTTGATCGAGATGATGTTACAATGTCTCTGATGTTTCTTGCCGGCGATACACCACGTGTGGTGGGTCTGGAATGACGTGCTTCATTCTTTCACTCTCGAGCAAGATGTTGTGGTGTCTCCTTAAAATTTCATTGACGTTTGGGCCAGATGCCGAATATGTCAGAATCAGATGGGTTTGTGACCTCGAAGTGGAGGATTTATTGCCACTAATAAGGCTAGAACGCTCCCGTTCTGATGCCTTCCTGATTGAATCTTCAATGAGTGGTAGAGGCTATTTTTGTCGTGCGAGGTCAATGCGGAGCTGATCACACTTAGAAACGAAGTCATTTTGGTTAGAGCAAATTCTTCGGAAGCGTAGGGCTTGGCTGTATGGATTGGCCGTTTTGCAATATCTCACATGGCTGCTGTGAAAGTTCAAGTATTGGTGTCGGTCGGTGCGTTTTCTGTACACAGAAGTATCCAGTCTGTGTCCGTTAGTTGTTATCTGCGCGTCAAGGAAATTTATTGTAGAAGTTGAATACTCATGTGAGAATGAGATATCACTGTGAGCACTGTTGAAATCGGATATCAATTGTTTCAGGGCTTCCTCACCATGAGACCAAACCAAGAAAATGTCGTCGATGTACCGCTTGTAAAACAGTGGTTTTAAAGGGAAGTTCTCAAAAAACTGTGTCTCAAGGGTTCGCATGAATATGTTTGCATAATTTGGGCCTATTTTTGTCCCCATAGATGTGCCACTTATTTGGAAGTAGTGCTGGTTATTGAATTAAAAATTGTTTAATTCAAGTATTAAAGTTAATAGTTTGGCCAAAGTGTTGCTGTCAATACGTTTGTCCCCTTGTGAATTTTCGTAGGCTCTTATGACGGATTCTATTCCACCGGCGTGAGGTATGTTTGTATACAAAGAGGCTACATCTAATGTTACAAGGAAGGAGTCATCCGGTATCGTGAGGTCTTTTATTTCACTTAGAAAATGAGTAGTATCCTTTATGTACGAATTGAATGTGGGCGGAATTCCCCTTATAATGTTGTCGACATAGCTAGAAATGTTCTCGGTCACGGTTCCTATGCCAGAGACTATGGGCCTGCCCGGATTGTTGAATTTGTGAATTTTGGGAAGGAGGTGAAAATGTCCTGGCGTGCAGTGCAATGAAATAAGAGCTCGCGCAGTTTTTTTGTCTATCAGTTTTTCATCCCTAAGTTCAATTATGATACTGCGGACTCGTTCTTTGTATTCTAATGTCAGATCGGCCGCAAGTGGCTGGTGTCACCCAATTGCCGTGACGTGTCTCCCAATTGCCTTTGCGCTTCAGTGTTATAATCCGCTTGGTTCATGACAACAATGGCTCCTCCCTTGTCAGCGGGCTTTATAATGATCTCAGAGCGGGTGCTAAGGATTTCTAGTGCCCTCGTGTTCTTCCTGTGAGATTCGGTCAGTAGGAGGTGCGCTTTCTATATTCCGCTATGACATCTTTTTGAACCGCCTTGATACCCACTACCACTCATTGAAGATTCATTCAGGAAGGCATCAGAACAGGAGCGTTCTAGCCTTATTAGTGGCAATAAAACATCCACTTCGATGTCACAAACCAATCTGACTCTGACATATTCGGCATCTGGCCCAAACGTCAATGAAATTTTAAGAAGACAGCACAAAATCTTGCTCCAGAGTGAAAGAATGAAGCACGCCATTCCAGACCCACCACGCGTGCTGTATCGCCGGGCAAGAAACATCAGATACATTGTAACATCATCTCGATGAAGAAAAACTAGTTTCACAGGATCCACACCATGTGGAAAACCCGGGTGCAAATTGTGTCTAATGATGACACCACCAACAAGCGCTCAGAGCAGGGAATATGACTTTTCCATGCAGATCAGGGGCAACTTTATTTGTGACACTGCAAATATAGTTTACCTCCTAGAATGTGGTGATTGTGGTGCGCAATATATTGGACCGACTGAAAATTCTTTTAGAACTCGCATCAATAATCACAGATCCGATGCAAAAACAAAACGTTATCGCCCCCTTTCAAAACATATCAACTCTTTGAAACACCCGTTCGACCAATTTAAGGCCACAGTGCTCCAGTCAGGATTTAAAACCCATTTCGACAGGGAAGCCTGCGAATCTTATCTGATCCACAAATATAACACTCTCACAAGAGGTATCAATGAGTCTCAGGGATGGCTGTCGTGCCTTCGAACCTAGACCTTGTAGCGGCACGTATCGCACGTTACCACTTCTCAACCGTTGGATGGTTCATCGTTGTCAGCAGGTTACTTTTCCGTATGCTTTATTGCTTCTCCTGCACGAAATCTTGCTGTATCCCATCATTAAACTTTCCAAGCACTATTCAGTCTAGTGTTGTGAATAACTTATTTTCTCCGTATGCTTCATTGCTCTTTTGCCCGAAATGTCACTTTGCAAGCTATTTTTGTTCATTGTTATGGTTCCCCATGTTCTACGATCTGTACACGTGTATTCTCTGTATTCTTTCGTTCGTCAGCTTGTTTAAAGAATGGTGTGTGCGAACTTATACTGCCATTGATGACTAGCTACGAAGTGTCTTTTTTTCCTAAGATCACTGGAGATTTGTTCTCGTACGTACGTCACATCTTTATTTTACTTTTTTCATAATGTGCAAACCCTTGTTACTTGCAAAAATACCAAATGTAAGCTAACAATTTGTTGTATCTATCCATTTCATGTCGTGAGCCGGGGGCTCGTTCAACTGCTTTTTTCTGTGTGCTGTTCCTTTGTTTATTTCCTTCCTTGTGTGTCATTTCTCAAAATCCTCGCACAACCTGCGCTCTTCTTGGGTGGCTTACGCACACCTCTGTCGGCGTCGGCGCCCTTCGAGGGGTCGTCATTTTCCGCCTTGTGCCCGGGACGCGGGCCGCGAATAACCAATTTGTGGCTATTGTCTGGTCTCCTGGGGGAGCGTCCTCCCACTTGCATTCTTGAACTTCAACGTCGCCTTGTGCCATTTTGCGTTACCCAGTGTCTGGATGAGTAATTGTCGATTCTACGCTTCCGCCTTATGCGGTAGGCTGTTTCCGCTCCTTTGGTGTGAGATGCCCAGTACCCCTTCCTTATTTGTTTACTTTTCTTAATATTGCTGTGCGTGGGTGGGCGGTGGCTGAATTAAACACGCTTCCTATGTGCCTCACTTTTGCTTTTCACCGCGTTGTATATTGAGATGGATTACCTGCGCGCCCAGTCGTGCAGTACGTTTCTTTCCACTTGTTTCTTGCTGTACTTCCTTCTTGACACTTTTGAAATAATGTGTCCACGTGCTCACAGCGCTCCCTGCGAGCCTGCATATACCCTGTATTCGACCTATGTACTTCACTGGAAAAAGGCTGGTTCCCAGCCGAAACGTCGTAATAAATATTTTGTATGTTTTTTGTTGTGACTCTAATTTAATACACTATTCAGCTGCCAAGCCCTGCACTGTTATATGTAACCTCATGGCTTCCGACTCCGTCACCACGAAGATCATAAGTCGGAAATTTCTGCGCACGTTAACCTAATCGGTAGTGATCGGCGACTCCCAAGTACGGCACATTCACAACCATTTTGATGCATCTCGCCATGGAACCCCAGCATTCGTGTCACAACGAGGAGCGACCATCCAAGATATCCCCGCACTGATGGACTTCGTGCCACGCACCACGACCACCATTGTGCTCCATGTTGGCACGAACGATATCGCCAGAACGCCAGCCACAGTCACCTTTCAACGGTACGAGAAGCTTCTCGCTTCAATCAGGCATGACTATCCTAAAATCCGTACCGTCTATGCGACTCTCAACCTCCCTCGCTGCCCTGATCGGCGCCGACAACGGAGCAACTGGCGGGCCGTGCACCGCTTCAACTCAGAAGCCTGCCGGTTTAATGACCTTCTTCGCCGGCATTGTCTCCGCACCAGGGGCCTCTTCTACCTGGACCACGGCCTTGAGTGGCTGCCCTCGGCCCGGGGGTTTGCCGCGGATGGGATCTACCCCAAATTTGGCGGCGTCGCCATCATGGCCAGCCACCTGCACCGGGCCTTGTTGAGAAACTTTGCACGCTGTCAGTCGACATGGCTACAACACGCTGCCAGTGCCCCATCCCAAGAAGTGCAAGGACAGGCCCCGCCTCCTCCTCCCCCTCCACCAACCGCCGCTGCTCTATCCTCCGAAGCCCCCTCAACCAGGCTTCGATATTCCGATGTCGTCCGGGGAACACGCCGAGATTGACTTCCTGAAGTGCCCCCAGGGTAACCCGGTGTCCATCCATTTTCTAGAGAATTTTTAAAGCTAAGGAAAGTTGTGGAAAAAAGAATTTGATATGAACATCACGTTAGCAGCTTAATTGTATACAGGAAATCAGGCATTGCCCCAAAAGGCTTGATAATTAACCTCAAATCAGCTACCTCTGACCTCTCGCCTACTCACGAGGCAAACGGGCGGAGCATACTACATAAGGCATCGATGGATCTTTTGAGCATTGTAATCGAACATGACCAGTGTTGCCTCGATGCCTTAAAAAAGGAAGAAACCTCTCTACTTAAAAAAATTCATTTGACTACGCAAGAAAAGACCGAACTAGAAATGTTTAAACTGAACAAAACATGCCATTTTTCCGCTCTCAAGGCAAAAAAATGCTCCGCGACGGTGTCGATTTATCCCTATCCGAACCTAGCACATTATCTTCTCATAATGATGTACCCGAGCCCGACACTCCTGATAATGTAGTCAACCTTTCCACCGTCACTCTTTCGAAGGACGAATTGAGCGCATTGTCTAAGGGGCTATCCTTTTGTCCCTCCACTGGAAAATTAAATGAGATGCAACTGTACAAGGATCTAGAAAATTTCTCACGCTCACTCCGGTTAAAAGAGTACTATCATGATGTCCCCAGAGATGATAACACAGGACCGAGCCTTCCTTCAGTTAGCCATTGGACGCCACCACCACAACGTGACAAGTATATGGATACGTACATCAAGGCGGTTCAAAAAGATGTCATAGCGGAATATAGAAAGCGCACCTCCTACCGACCGAATCTCACAGGAAAGGAACAGAGGGCACTAGAAATCCTTGGCACCCGCTCTGACATCATTATAAAGCCCGCTGACAAGGGAGGAGCCTTTGTTGTAATGAACCAAACGGATTATAACACTGAAGCGCAAAGGCAGTTTGGTGACACGTCTTTCTACCAACCCCTTGCGGCCGATCCGACATTAGAATACAAAGAACGAGTCCGCAGTACCATAATTGAACTTAGGGATGAAAAACTGATAGACAAAAAAACTGCGCGAGCTCTTATCCCATTGCACTGCACGCCAGGACGTTTTTACCTCCTTCCCAAAATTCACAAATTCAACAATCCAGGCAGACCCATAGTCTCTGGCATAGGAACCTCGACCGAGAACATTTCTAGCTATGTCGACAACATTATAAGGGAAATTCCGCCCACATTCAATTCGTACATAAAGGATACTACTCATTTTCTAAGTGAAATAAAAGACCTCACGATACAGGATGACTCCTTCCGTGTAACATTAGATGTAGCCTCTTTGTATACAAACATACCTCACGCCGGTTGAATAGAATCCGTCATAAGAGCCTACGAAAATTCACAAGGGGACAAACCTGTCGACAGCAACACTTTGGCCAAACTGTTAACTTTAATACTTGAATTAAACAATTTTGAATTCAATAACCAGCACTACGTCCAAATAAGTGGCACATCTATGGGGACAAAAATAGGCCCAAATAAAGCAAACATATTTATGGGAACCCTTGAGACAGAGTTCTTTGAGAACTTCCCTTTAAAACCACTATTTTACAAGCGGTACATCGACGACATTTTCTTGGTTTGGTCTCATGGTGAGGAAGCCCTGAAACAATTGATATCCGATTTCAACAGTGCTCAGTGATATCTCATTCTCACATGAGTATTCAACTTCTACAATAAATTTCCTTGACGTGCAGATAACAACTAACGGACACAGACTGGATAGTTCTGTGTACAGAAAACGCACCGACCGACACCAATACTTGAACTTTCACAGCAGCCATGTGAGATATTGCAAAACGACCAATCCATACAGCCAAGCCCTACGCTTCCGCAGAATTTGCTCTAACCAAAATGACTTCGCTTCTAATTGTGATCAGCTCCGCATTGACCTCGCACGACAAAAATACCCACTACCACTCATTGAAGATTCAATCAGGAAGGCATCAGAACGGGAGCGTTCTAGCCTTATTAGTGGCAATAAAACCTCCACTTCGAGGTCACAAACACATCTGATTCTGACATATTCGGCATCTGGCCCAAAGGTCAATGAAATTTTAAGAAGACACCACAACATCTTGCTCCAGAGTGAAAGAATGAAGCAGGTCATTGTACACCCACCACGCGTGGTGTATCGCCGGGCAAGAAACATCAGAGACATTGTAACATCATCTCTATCAAGACAAACTAGTTTCACAGGATCCACACCATGTGGAAAACCCCGGTGCAAATTGTGTCTAATGATGACACCACCAACAAGCCCTCAGACCAGGAAACCTGACTTTTCCATGCGGATCAGGGACAACTTTAATTGTGACACTGCAAATTTAGTTTACCTCCTAGAATGTGTGATTGTGGTGCGCAATATATTGGACAGACTGAAAATTCTTTTAGAACTCGCATCAATAATCACAGATCCGATGCAAAAACAAACCCTTATCTCCCCCTTTCAAAACATATCAACTCTTTGAAATACCCGTTCGACCAATTTAAGGCCACAGTGCTCCAATCAGGATTTAAAACCCATTTCGACAGGGAAGCCTGCGAATCTAATCTGATCCACAAATATAACACTCTCACAAGAGGTATCAATGAGTCTCAGGGAAGGCTGTCGTGCCTTCAAACCTAGACCTTGTAGCGGCACGTATCGCACGTTACCACTTCTCAACCGTTGGATGGTTCATCGTTGTCAGCAGGTTACTTTTCAGTATGCTTTATTGCTTTTCCTGCACGAAATCTTGCTGTATCCCATCATAAAACTTTCCAAGCACTATTCGGTCTAGTGTTGTGAATAACTTATTTTCTCCTTACGCTTCATTCCTCTTTTGCCCGAAATATCACTTTGTAAGCTATTTTTGTTCACTGCTATGGTTCCCCATGTTTTACGATTTGTACACGTGTATTCTTTGTATTCTTTCGTTTGTCAGTTTGTTTAAAGAATGCTGTGTGCGAATTTATACTGCCATTGATGACTAGCTACGAAGTGTTTTTTTTCCCTAAAATCACTGGAGATTTGTTCTCGTTCGTACGTCACATCTTTAATTTACTTTTTTCATAATGTGCAAACCCTTGTTACTTGCAAAAATACTAAATGTAAGCTCACAATTTGTTGTATCGATCCATTTCATCTCATGAGCCGGGGCTCGTTCAACTGCTTTTTTCTGTGTGCTGTTCCTTTGTTTATTTCCTGCCTTGTGTGTCATTTCTCAAAATCAATCCTCGCACAATCTGCGCTCTTCTTGGGTGGCTCACGCACACCTCTGTCGGCGTCGGCGCCCTTCGAGGGGTCGTCATTGTCCCCCTTGTGCCCGGGACGCGGGCCGCGGATAAGCCATTTGTGGCTATTATCTGGTCTCCTGGGGAAGCGGCGGAATTTTTCTTTGAGGACGCGGCCCCCTCGCTAATCCTCCCGCCTGCATTCTTGACCTTCGACGTCGCCTTCTGCCATTTTGCGTTCCCCAGTGTCTTGATGACTAATTGTCGATTCTACGCTTCCGCCTTATGCGGCAGGCTGTTTCCGCTCCTTTGGATTGAGATTCCCAGTACCCCTTTCGTATTTGTTTACTTTTCTTAATATTGCTGTGCGTGGGTGGGCGGTGGCGGAAGGAAACACGCTTCCTAAGTGCCTCGCTTTTGCTTTTCGCCGCTTTGTATATTGAGATGGATTACCTGCGCGCCCAGTTGTGCAGTACGTTCAACGTACGGGTCAACGTATGCCGCGCGGGCTGCAAGTTCAGACAATGCGGGAAACTGGACAACGGCGGTTTGAAAAGAAAGGGAAGAGTATACAGTAAGGTATTCAGCGGCTGCAGAGACTGGTTGGGCGGAAGCGAAGATGGGTTTGCCTCCCGCGGATGAAGAGAATAGATAGGGGGCACAAAAGAGCATTTCACAGAAGCTAGCAACTGAACAGGAAATAGGTAGGGTCACAAAAGGTTAAACATGAATAGATCACAAAGGATTAAACATTCTTAAGTGGTGGTGGGAACGAGGCCTCCTTCCGCAGGACAAATGGCATTGTTGAGCCGCATTAGGCTAATAAAGCTGCTGTATTAGAAAAGTTTCTGCGAATTCTGGTGGGAAACTCGAGGGTAGGAATAATGAACATAGTTATAAAAATTATGAAGCCGCTAATTTTAATCGAGGGATAAGCACGTTAGTTTTCCATAACTTTCATTAATGCCAAGTGTGGCTGACCCAAACTTATAAATGAGGTAAGATTCCAGAACCTCGCGGTTGTGGTGCGTTTTGAAGGCGGATTCTAAAATCGTTGCTTTGAGATGTTCAAATGCATGCCCGGGACTGTTCACACGTCTTCACAGGGGCAAATAAGGGCAGCTTTTTGCATGAGAGCGGTGATTATTGAACCGTCTTCCGAAGGGCGTTTCAGTTTGGCCGATATATTGTTGCCTACAAACAGTGCACTCTAGAAGATATACGACATTAGCGGAGTCACAGTTAAAGTTACCTTTTATATTTACGTAGTAGTCTGAAGCCGTGCTGGTGGAGCGCTGTGTAGTGGTCATGTGTGGGCATACGTTACATCGGGGTTTATTGCAGGGCATGCAGCCAGTAGTTGCCGGTCGGTTGATACGAGATTTAGTAAGAAAGTCACCTAAATTCTTACTACACCGGTAGACAACGCGTGGTGGTTCGGGGAATATGCTTTTTAAGCTGTCACTTTGCATTAGGATATTGTGATGTTTTTTTTAGCACGGTTGACACTCTTGGAGCGGAGGATGAGTGGGTTAAAACAAAGTTAGTTTGCGGGTTCCCATTCTGGGCTTTTTTCTTACAGATTTCGTTACGGTGTAATTGGTTGGCTCGCACAATAGCGTCGTCGATAACTTTTTCCGGGTATTTTTTATTCAGGAGGGTGGTCTTGAGTTCTCGACAGTTTGAGTCAAACTCGGCTTGATTTGAGCTAATTCGCCAAAATCGGTGGGCTTGGCTGTAAGGTATTGCTGTCTTGCAGTGTCTGACATGGCTACGTCGGAAGTGCAAATACTGCCGCGTGTCTGCGGTTTTCTATACAGTTTAGTTTGAAGCCGACCTTGGAAGGTAGTAACGGTGACGCCCACAAAGTTTACACTGTGTTCCGAATAGGAATGAGCAAGGGAAATACTAGGATGGGCTAGGTTAAATGCCTCAATGAAGGTGAGGAGCTCCGCCTCACCGTGTTGCCAGATCATGAATATGTCATCAATATACCTTTTATAGTACATTGGCATTAATTTTGGGTGTCAAGAAAGTTTGATTCGAGGTGATCCATAAAGATTTTAGCGTGGTTAGGTCCGATTCGAGTTCCCATTGACGTTCCGCTGACTTGCACGTAATGAACTCCGTCGAACTCAAAATTGTTAAGTTCAAGAATAAGCCTAAGGAATGTTTGGAGAGCAGAAGAATGGATAGGTTTGTCGCACGATGACTGCTCATACGCAAGCGGCGATGCCATATTCAGGGGGGATATTAGTATATATGTATATATATATATATATATATATATATATATATATATATATATATATATATATATATATATATAGACACAAAATTAAATGGCGTAAAACCGCCATTCCGACATGTATGTTCAGTATGTCTGACCGCAGTCGCGTTTGGTAACGCGGAATCCATGGTGGAGATCTACAGTAAGGGCAAAGTGTTTCTTAACTTTATGTTAGTGAACCACACACTGCGTAATCCGTAATTTGGGCACAGTTTTGGCACTGATAGCATAATGTCACGAGGCCAGAGACGACCGTCTTGAAGGAAAACACGTTTATTGGAGGGAAATTGTGCTCCCCTAACAACTCAAAGAATACACAGGCGGCGAAGAAGCAGCCAACAAAGTGACGCGTGCAGGCGAGCTCCGGCGATTGGAATGCCGCGGCGTCTGCTCTGCAGGCTTTTATTTTTCGGTGTGAGTGTTTCTGGAACGGTCGAGTTACATCCAAAACATTGTAGATCAGAAAACATTATTCTGGCCCAGTGACGTTAAGACGAAACAGTCTGCTTATCGGAATGAGATAGCCAGTGCGGCATTAAAATAAAGAATGCAAGACCTGCTTCGCTTGAGACAGATAGAGGGCTCGGCATTGCCGGACAGTAAAAACAAACAATAAATAAACAAACGAACGCATACATGGTTCGCGGCATTACCCCCCCTCTAAGAGTGCATCGACCCGATGTTGAAACGAAAGACAGTCCGTACAAACAACAAAAAAGTCCGTCATCTTGCATAGTAAGGTTTCAAGCGAACTACGTGGATGACTTCGGGCCGCGTGCGTCGTCGTGATGTTCCGGAATCGCCATCGGAGATCACCTCGTAGGTAAGTTGGCCGACACGTCGTAGAATCTGGTAGGGTCCAAAATGCCGTCCCAGAAGCTTCTCAGTGAGTATGCGTCTTCGGATGGGAGTCCAAACCCAAACACGATCCCCTGGGTGGTACTTGGCGTGTCGGCATCGGAGGTTGTAGCGCCCGGCATCCACGAGCTGCTGGTCCGTTGTACGATCTCGAGCGAGCTGGCAGGCCTCTTCCGCACGCTGAAGGTATTCTTGGACGTCGGCATTCAGGCCGTCGTCTTCTACATGCGGAAGCATGGCGTCAATCATCGTAGTCAGCAGTCTTCCGTAGACAGGCTCGAACGCCGTCATCTGCGTAGTCTCCTGGATAGCCGTGTAGTACGCAAACGTGACATACGGGAGCACTTCGTCCCAAGTCTTATGTTCAAGGTCAACGTACATTGACAGCATATTCGTGATTGTCTTGTTCAGACGTTCCGTTAGACCGTTCGTTTGGAGGTTGTACGCCATCGTTCTGTGATCAGTGTGGCTGTAGCGTAATATTCGTTTGATCAGCTCCGTAGTAAAGGCCGTACCGCGGTTCGTGATTAGGACTTCCGGGGCTCCATGTCGCAACACAGCTTGGCCTATGAAGAACTTTGCGACTTGCTCTGCAGTCCCCCTCGGAAGAGCGGCGGTCTCTGCGTAGCGCGTCATGCAGTCTGCCGCCACGACAATCCACTTGTTCTCGGATCGGGATGTAGGGAACGGGCCCAGAAGGTCCATTCCAATCTGTTGGAAGGGCCTCGATAGGATGGCGATCGCCTAAAGAAGTCCGGCGGGTTTCGTCGTTGGCGTTTTTTGTCGCTGGCAGTCAGGCAGCTCCGCACGTAGTGGGTGACGGCGGATGTAAGCCGGGGCAGTAGTACTTCGCCTTGATGTTTCCGATTGTGTAGGCTGTGCCGAGATGTCCGGGAGAAGGGTCGTCGTGGGTCGCTTTCGAAATTTCGTCGAGAAGGTCTGCGGGGATGAAGAGGAGATAATTCGTTCTCGTTCCGAGGCTGAAATTCTCCTTCGTGAGTACAGAGTTTTTCAGGCTGAATGCTGGTAGGTTGCGTTTGAAGATTCTAGGCACGGCGACGTTGCATCCTTCGAGGTAGTCGATTATGACGCGCAAGTCGGCGTCGGCACGCTGTTGGGCGGCTAGGTCGCTCTCCATCACGACTCCAAAGAACGCGCTGCCTTCACCAGAGTCTTGTGCTGGTGGGTCGATGGGAGCGTGCGACAGGCAGCCGGCGTCGGAGTGTTTCCTGTCGGATTTATAACGATTTAAACGTCGAAAGGGCGGAATATCGGTTCGCGCTGCAGAACCGATATTCCGCCCTTAACGAGGAAGCCGAGCTTACGACACAGGAAGCCAGCGAATACCTTACACGCATTATCACGGAGTGTGCAGTAGAAGTCGGGGGCACTATGGCTAGACAGGATACTGGTAAACTTTCACAGGAGACGAAAGATCTACTCAGGAAACGGCAAACCATGAGAATCTCTACCGCAGCTGACAGAATAGAACTAGCCGAGCTCTCGAAGTTAATCAATAAGCGTAAGACAGCTGACATGCGGAAGTATAATATGGAGAGGATCGAATACGCTGTAAAGAACGGAGGTAGCCTGCAAGCAGTGAAGAGACGTCTTGGTGTGGGGAAAAATCAGATGTATGCACTTAAGGATAAGCAAGGCAATGTCATCACAAATAGGGATAAAATAGTCACAGTGACCGAGGAGTTCTATAGGGATTTGTACAGTAGCCGGGACATACAGGATAATGCCGAACGAAACAGTAGTTCAGAGGAGATAGACATCCCACCAGTAACGACCGAAGAAGTAAGGAAGGCTTTGAAAGAAATGAAAGGGGGCAAAGCACCTGGTGAGGATCAGATAACAGCAGACCTCTAGAAGGATGGCGGAGAAATTGTACTTGAAAAACTGGCAAACCTGTATACGCAATGCCTAATGACCGCAATGGTACCGGAATCTTGGAAGAACGCGAACATCATCCTAATCCATAAGAAAGGCGACATGAAGGATTTGAAAAATTACAGGCCGATCAGCTTACTGTCAGTCGTTTACAAGGTATTTACCAAGGTAATCGCCAACCGAATTTCTGCAACCTTAGATTCTGAACCTAAAGAACAAGCAGGGTTCCCTAAAGGTTATTCAACAATGGAACATATTCACACGATCAATCAGGTAATAGAGAAGTGCGCTTAGTATACTGAACCCTTATATATAGCCTTCATAGATTATGAGAAAGCATTTGACTCGGTCGAAACCCTAGCAGTCATTCAGGCATTACGGAACCAGGGGGTAGATGAGCATTATGTAAGAATACTAGAGGATATCTACAATGGGTCTACAGCTACCATCATCCTCCATAGGGAGAGCAGTAAAATACCTATAAGGAAGGGTGTCAGACAAGGAGACACAATCTCTCCAATGTTATTCACAGCATGCTTACAAGAAGTATTCAGAACGTTGGAGTGGGAACAGGTGGGAGTAAGGGTTAATGGAGAATACCTCAGTAACCTCAGATTTGCTGATGACGTTGCCTTGCTAAGTAACTCGGGGGACGAATTGCAAAGCATGCTTTCCGCACTGGGCGAACAGAGTAGAACCGTGGGCCTGAAAATTAATATGCAGAAAACTAAAGTAATGATCAATAACCTCGGGACAGCACAGCAGTTTGAGATAGGCGGCGAGGCAGTGGAAGTGGTAAGCGAATATATCTACTTAGGCCAAGTTGTGACCCCAGATCCCAACCATGAGGCAGAGATAATTAGAAGGATCAGAATGGGGTGGCGTGCATATGGCAGACATTCTCAGATAATGAATAGCAGCCTACCATTGTCGCTGAAGAAGAAAGTGTATGACAGCTGCATCTTACCGGTACTCACCTACGGGGCAGAAACTTGGAGGCTCATTAAGAGGGTTCAACTTAAATTGAGAACGACTCAGCGGGCAATGGAGTTGAAAATGATAGGTGTAACATTGAGGGACAAGAAGAGAGTGGAGTGGGTCAGGGAGCAAACTGGTGTTAAAGACATATTAGTAGAAATTAAGAAGAAGAAATGGACGTGGGCAGGGCATTTAATGCGAAGGCAAGATAACCGCTGGTCATTCAGGGTAACAGAGTGGATCCCTATAGAAGGCAAGCGTTGCAAGGGGCGGCAGAAAGTAAGATGGGCAGATGAGATCAAGAAGTTTGCGGGGATAAATTGGTCACAGTTGGCACAGGACCGAGGTAATTGGAGAATAATGGGAGAGGCCTTTGCCCTGCAGTGGGCGTAGATAGGCTGGTGAGGATGATGATGATGATGAAACGTCGAACTCTTGCAGGCGCACGTTCCACCGCCCAAGACGGCCTGAGGAGAGAGAGAGAGAGAGAAAAGCTTTTATTGAAAATATGCACGCAGGACTGTTTAGTCCTCACATTCCAGAGAACCTCTGGTAACGTCTTCAAGCCGCTGCCCGATGTACGTCGCCAGTTGCCTGTGCTCTTCGGTGGTGCTTGTTGCGGTCAGCCATCCTTTGTTGGGTGTGTTTGTAGTGTTGTGTATGGTTGTGCAGTTCCAGAGTATGTGATCTTGGTCGAGTATGACGTTACAGGTAGAGCAAGTAGGGGGTGGTGTGTCAGGATCTCCCCATATCTTGTGTAGTCTAGCTGGAGTGTCCAAGGTATCCGTTTGAGCTTGTCTTATTAGGGTTGCTTGGTTTCTTGTGAGCGTGTCAGAGAGCTGTGGCAGTTCCCTCCTTCCCGTGGAGTAGTCCTTCAATTTAGGTACTGTTGGGACCATGAGCGTATGAGTTGGTTCGAAGTTGGCAGGAGCCCGGGCTGCGGCTTCTCGGGCCAGCTGATTAGCCCTTTCGTTGCCTGCCATTCCTTCGTGCCCAGGTATCCAGTACACTGTTACGGATCCCTTGATGCTGTTGTTGATGGCCGAAGCTATGGCTTGTGGCAGTTCCATGCTTAGAAGTTGGTGACAGGCGCTTTTTGAGTCAGTGTATGTGTACGTGTGCTTCGCGGGGCTGGATGTGTGGTCAATGGCGGTGGCGATGGCGGTGAGTTCAGCCCAGATGGGTGTCATAAGGGGGATGTACTGCTGGTACTCCAATTTTCCTTTGAGGTCAGCATACGCTATGCTTGCTGCTGTGTCTGTTACTGCTGCATCTGTGTATACGTGGTTGTTGAATTGGTCTGCAGCTGCTCGTTTATCGAGGTATTTGGCTCGAATGCTCCTTCTGACCTTGTTTCGTTGGCAATGCATGTGTCTTGGTATGGGTGCAACTTTGAGTAGGTTGGCCGTGCGTGGGCTGAGGCGTTCCAGTCGTAAAATAGGCTGCTGGGGTGTGTACCCTAGACACTGAAGTATCTGTTGCCCTTGAACCGTTGCTTGGAGTCTGAGGTGTTGGTTGTACCTGTGGACGGCTACGATCTCCTCCATCGTATTGTGCGTTCCTGTCTCAAGAAGTCGCTTGGTGCTGGCATTGATCGGAATGCCTAGCGCAATCTTCGTCGCCTTCCTAATGAGAGCGTTCATTCTTTCTTCCTGGGTTTTAGTGAAGTTGGTGTATGCTGCATGGTACCTTATTCGTGAAATAAGAAGTGCATCCCGTAGTCGTAGAAGGTCGTGTTCCCTGAGTCCATTTTGTCTGTTCGTGATTATGCGCATCATGTTCAGGACTTGTTCTCCTTGCCGACGTATATGCTGAGTTGTGGCATGGCCTCCCCCGTCGCTTTGAATGTAGTGTCCAAGCACCCTGATTAGCTTTTTGCAAGGAATTGAGACGTTTCCGTTTTTAATGACAATGGGTGGAGGCTTCCATCTTGGGTTATGTATGAGAAGAAGCTCCGACTTTTCCGGTGAGCACTGTAGTCCAATTTCTTCTGCTGCCTTACTGATGTTATCGACTGCCTGTTGTAACGTAGCCTGTATGTCGTCTGGTGAGCCTGTTTTAACCCACAATGTAATATCATCGGCGTATATCATGTGTCCGATATTTCCAATTATTTGTAAGGCTCTGTGTATCCTGAGCATAGCAAGGTTGAAGAGTGTTGGTGAAAGTACGGAGCCCTGAGGGATTCCCTGTTATGGGTGTTGCAATTGCTGTGATTTGATTTCTCCTAGGTGCAATGTGTACATTCGACCCTCGAGGAAACTTCTGACATAATTGTACATGCGTTGCCCACAACCAGTCTTGGCTAATTCTTCTAGCATTGCATCATGTGCCACATTATCAAAAGCCTTCTTCAGGTCTATGGCCAGAATTGCTTTGAGCTGACCTATGCTAACTTCCTTATATGTTTCATCGTATAATACAAGTAAGGCATCCTGCGTGGATAGGTGAGCTCTATATCCAATGATATTGTAGTTTTTCAAATTTGCGAGCCAACAAAGCGCATGGTGGTCTGTCACAACCTTGAGTGCTCTACGATACACGTATGAGCGAAATTACGAAATCGCCGATATAATAGCGAGACACTCTTTTTCAGGCGCTGAGTAGTTATTCTCCTCTTTCGACAGACCACGGCTCACAAAGGCGATTACTTTTTCGCAACCGCTTTGCTTTTGGACGAAGACGGCGCCCAAGCCTATACCACTGGCGTCCGTGTGCATTTCCGTTTCGGCGTTTTCGTCGAAACGAGCGAGCACGGGTGGGCTATGCAGGCGTTTTTGCAGCTCGCAGAATGCTTCTTATTGGTAGTTTTCCCAGCTAAAAAAGCTGCTATCTTTCGTCAAGCGTGTGAGTGGCTCTGAAATGCGTGATGTTTGCGACGAAGCGCCGGTAGTATGCGCACAGTCCGAGAAATCTTCGCACGCCCTTCTTGTCTTTCGGCCTTGGGAAGTTGGCAATGGCTGAAGTTTCTGCCGGGTCAGGTAGGACTCCCGCGGCATTGACCACGTGGCCCAGAGACTTGAGCTTCTCGTACGTGAAACGGCGCTTTTCAGGCTTCAGCGTTAACCCCAACGTACGAATGGCCTCGAGTACAGACTCCAAGCTTGCAAGGTGTTCGTCGAAAATCCGGGCGAATACCACAATATCGTCGAGGTATACGAGGTAGGTGTGCCACTTAAGGCCAGCTAGCACAGTATCCATGACTCTTTGAAACGTTGCTGGCGCCGTGCACAGCCCAAACGGCATCACCTTGAACTCGTATAGGCCGTCCGGGGTTATAAATTCGGTATTCTCTCGGTCTCTCTCGTCCACCTCAATTTGCCAGTAGCCGGTCTTCAGATCCATCGATGAGAAGTACTTCGCATGGCAGAGGTGGTCGAGGGCGTCGTCGATTCGTGGTAGGGGGTACACGTCCTTTTTGGTGATTTTGTTCAGTCGCCGGTAGTCAACGCTAAACCTTAATGTGCCGTCTTTTTTCTTCACCAGTACGACCGGCGCACCCTAGGGGCTTTTCGATGGCTGTATAATGTCGTCGCTGAGCATGTCGTCGACTTTGGTCCAGATGGCTCTCCGCTCGTGTGAAGAGACGCGGTACCGTGACTGTCGGGTAGGTCGGGCTCCTCGGTAATTATTCGGTGCTTCGCTAGAGGTGTCTGACGTAGTTGTGAGCTCGACGAAAAATACTCGCTGTAGCGACGCAGCAAATAAAATAATTCCTTCCGTTCTTTTTGCGGTAACGCCGGATTCAGGTCGAAGTGATTTCGAAGCTTGAAGGTATCTTCGGGTGCGCGTTCAAAGTTGCCAACCGCGATCACGTCACTTGCTTCTTGCGTTTCTTCGAGGAATGCAATTGCATCGCCCCTGTTTATATGCTGGTATGCCCCACCGAGATTAGTGACCAAAACTTGGGATTGGCGTTGCTTAAAGCGCGCAATGCCGCTTGCGACGGAGACACCGCGGTCGAGGAGCAACCTTTTGTCACTCTCTACGATAGCGTCGATGTCAGGAACCGCATCTTCACAGTAGACGCTGATCATCAAGCTTGCGCGGGGTGGCAGGGTGACATGATCGTCGGCGATCCTTACAGCAGCACGGTTTTCGGGGTTACGTTCCGGCGTCATGCAGTGATAGCAGGAAAATGTTATAGACTTGGCCTGTAGATCAATTATTGCACCGTTGTTCGTCAAAAGTCCATTCCGAGAATTACGTCCGGCAGCTGTTAGGCAAAATGACGAACGCCGCAGGGTACTTTGTGCCGTCTATGGTGACGCCCGATGTGCATGTCCCACTTGCCGTCACGAGGTGGCCTGCTGCTGTGCGAATGTGCGGACCGTCCCATCTGGTCATAACTTTCTTCAGCTTAGACGCAAATGGTCCACTCAGGACTGAGTAGTCTGCTACCCTGCCTACGAGGGCGACTCCTTCAAAGCCGTCAACGGACAGCTGAACGTCGGACGCTGCTTTCTTCGAGTTCCGGGTGCGTCGTGGCGTCGTATCTCGGCTTGTGCGTGTTGACGGTCGGGCACTGTGCGTCGTGGTCGTCGTCTTCTAAACGTAAGGTTCGGTCAAGTCGGGTACGCATCACGCTGTGTGGTTGTCGTGTTCGAGAGTCACGTCCGGGTTAGATCGGGTCGTCGGGCTGAGGGCATGTCGGGAATCACCGTTTTCCGCGAGTCGTTGCGTCGTTGGAGGGTTTGTATTTTTCCGCGATCGTGCAACTTTACCTTCAGGAGTTGCTGCTTTTAGTTTCCCCCGCGTGGGCTGGAACACCTTCCACGCGCAAAATCAGCATTGCTACGGCGGTTCGACGGCTGGTATGGGTAGGGCGATGGCGAACGGTTGAAGCGGCCTGGTCCTCGGTTGGTGTGCGACAGGTATTCGTCGATCTCAGTAGGGCGCTGGCCGGTTCGGGGGCGTTTGGCGTTGACGGAAAAACCACGCAGTCCGAGTTTCCTATACGGGCACCGACGATAGATATGATCGGCCTATCCGCAGTGGTAGCACAGCGGACGATTATCGGTGGTTCGCAATACGTCCGTCTTCGTCGGCGCCTGGTTTTGGCCTGCAGGGGGTCGGGTGGCCGAAAGTGCACGGCGGTACGGCGGGACTTCTTGATGACGGGTTGGAGCAGGGCGTGGTCGTCGAACAGCCGCGGACTAGGTCATAGCTTGAGGCTCACGTGGTACTTGGAATGGTGTAGAAGTCCCCAAACCAAGTTGAATTTGTTCCCGGATCACGTCGCTCATAGAGGTGAGTTGGGGTTCCGGTGTTGTTGGGAAGAGTTTCCGCAGTGCTTCCCTGACGACAGCGCCGATTGTCTCACATAGTGTGCAGACCTAAGAGCCCCGGCATCGATTGTGTCCGCAACTAGCGCATTGATGGGACGGTCGCACTGCCTCGTGCGAATTTCCAACGTCTTCTCCATGGCAGCCGCCTCGGACGCACATTTCGCCACCGATTTGGGGGGGTTGCGGACAAGGCAAGCAAAACGTTCTTGCTTTACTCCTCGCATCAGGAACCTCAGTTTCTTTTCTTCCGTCATATCGGGGTCCGCGCGACAAAATAGTCGTTTCATTTCCTAAACGACGATTACGACTCCTTCGTTCGGGTATTGCGTTTGAGCTTCTATTAAACGCGCAGCTCGTTCTTTTCTCACCACGGTCATGAAGGTGTTAAGGAACTCGATTGATTTATTGTAGGGTTTAACGCGCCGACACAACGCAGGAGATGAGGCGCGCCGTAGTGGAGGGCTCCGGATTAATTTTGACCACCTGGGGATCTTTAACGTGCGCCGTAATCTCGTACACACGGGCGTTTTTGCTTTTCGCATGTTAAGGAACTCCCTTTTGAATTGCGTGCAATCGGCCAATGCGCTCCCGTGATTCTCAAACCAAGTTCGAGCTGCATCGTCCAAGTAAAAGAAAATATGCCGGAAGGTTTCTTCACTGTCCCACCTGTTGAAGATCCGCACGCGCTTTAGCTTCTCTAACCATTCATCCGGGTCTTCAGCGCGGGCTCCTCGGAATGTTGGCGGTTCCCGGGGCTGCTGCAGCAGAATTGGCGACGTTGGTTCTTGCACCATAGTGGTAGTTGCAGCAGTGGTTGTCTTGGGTCTTTCTGGCAAGAGGCCGAACTCGGGCGGCAATCCTTGCAGTCTGAGGCTGGCTCTAGTTGGACTGGGCTGGCGGCTTCCAGAGGTCGTCATAAAGTGTGCGTACCCCGCATCTCCACCAGATGTCACGAAGGCAGAGACGACGCAGTTGTCTTGAAGGAAAACACGTTTATTAGAGCGAACTTGTGCTCCCCTAACAACTCAAAGAATACACAGGCGTCGAAGAAGCAGTCAACAAAGTAACGTGTGCGGGCGAGCGTCGACGATCGGAATGCCGTGGCATCTGCTCTGCAGGCTTTTATCTTTCGGCGCGACTGTTTCTGGAACCGTCGATTTACACACAGAAGATTGTAGATGCTGGGCTAGTGATGTTAAGACGAAACAGTCAACTTATCTGAATGAGATAGCCCGTGCGGCATAAAAATAAAGAATTCAAGACGCGCTTCGATTGACACAGATAACAGGGCCGGGCGTGGGCGGGCAGTAAAAACAAACTATAAATAAACAAACAACGCATACGTGGTTCGCGGCAATATTCCGTAGTGAGAAACACGCAGAGTTTGGGTTACTTACTGATCGATGCCATTGAGTTATAACACAGTCGGGCTTGTAATTGGATGATATAGGGTGATTCTTATTGTGTATTTGATGAGTTTGTCTATGCGTAAAAGGTTTCTTGCAAGAATAGTGGAGGCACGGCAGCATTCTAGGAACTGCGTGTTATTATTCGGACAAACTTACTTTGTATATGGTGCATGAAAATTATGCGAATGTAGTATGTTAATCCCCAACACACCATATCGCAATTGAAATGACTGTGGATGAAGGCGTACTATTGCCCAATGAGTGTTTGGTGAACAAGTTATGGGGAGCATTTATTAGTACCCTGACACCTTAGCAGTCTTGTTTTTAGCAAATTGATGTGAATAGTTGACTTGAGGAAGGGGGTCAATTAAGCACCTAAAAGCTACAGTGTTGTGATGGATAGATGGCATGTGTGTAGCGTAAACTGGAGTGATGTCATATGGTACTCTGTTAGGCGAGTTAAATACCACGTAAGGAGTTTATTGTGGATTTATGCTTAATTTGTTCACGTGACACGAGTAGGTGACGTTTTTGAGGCTATCGTTAAGCTGTGAAGCTAATATATGTACGTTTACATGAGGAGAGAGAACAGTTGTGTCGTCAGCATATGAGGCAATCAGTGGCATGTGATAAACAGTGTGCAAGATCGTTCATATAAATCAGAAATCAGACTAGGTGTACAATGTGGGAAAAAGCATCAACTACCAAGTACACTGTGTTTCCTATGTAAATGCTAAAATATTACTGAGACCGGCGCTGGTGTATTTGTTCTTTAGGGTTGTGCTGCGTACTTGGCTTGGCGTAATGAGGAAGAAAAATGGAAACTGAAAACCGTGTCGACTGTTATCAAGGCGGTGTATTGATGACGGGCTCGGATGAACAAAAGCAAAACTGCTCCAGGCAATCGCGATATCGGCAGAGTTATAAGGGTACTTTTATTGTGACGTATGTCTGTAATATCACTTTTATCTTTGGGGTATTTTCTTTCCAAGGATACAGTGCAGTCTCTCGAATTCTCCTACTAGACATTAAATATGTAAGTTGAGGTACGTACAATTTAGGTGTCTAAAATATAAAAAAGAACACTGAGTGTATATAAGAAATACCGCCCGGCTAGTAGCGCATGCGATTACGATGGTATCTTGCCAGTGCTGGAGAAAAACTACGCAGAACAGTAACTAATTTAGATGCACATGTCTTTTAGAGATAGTGAGACAGCTTTATCACACCAAAGAGACGAGAAGAGTACCAAGAGAAGAGACGCTCAGCCACACGCAGACGGGATTACAAGGTTTGCGGTAGTCTCTCCGATAACAAATGGACATCATTACCGCTGCCATGTGTCACGCAAAATTTTATGGGTCAAACACAATCCTGTTTAACAACACACAAGGACGATTCGTTTTCTGGAGAAAAGGAAAAACAACGAGAAAAACAGCCTTACAAATAAGCTCTCTCGCCGTTAGCCAAAACTGACATGCCGTCTGACCTGGGTTTCCGCCTGTCACTCCTCTCACAAGATGTCACAGAGGAAAACCTTGTTTGAACATGGAATGGGGATATGTTCTAGAAGGGCAGAACCTGTCACTGGGGGCAGCCGAATCGAAAGTAGTTGCAGGAGACCTAGCCGAAGAAATAAAGTACAGAAAAAGTAGAGGGCAGCTTTGCAGCCCAGACATTTTACTGGAAAAGGAATAACAACCGATTTTTTGAGGTACCGCTTTTTTAAATCTCACCAATGCAAAAGGGAAGCGTTCGCCGCTAGAATCTGATATTTTGTTTGGGGGGGAGTGCAGCAATACAAATCTCTTACCCACAGAAATGATCAGACAACGGGGATGCTATCTACGAGGTTTTCCGTTTTCAAGTCAGGGCAGGCACATAGCCCTTTCTGTTACACATAGCGCCGTATAGCGGTTAGCTCTGAACACTGTCGCAATCTCCTTGATCAACTGCTAACACTAAATGGTTGTTCGAGCTCTGGGCCTTGGTGTTAGCCCCACCGCTTCTATCGCTTAGATGCTGGGTTCTACTTCCAGCAATTGTACGTCTTCTATTTTCGTGACTTTCTTACAGGAAAATTTGCTGTTAGATCAGTTGTGCACGCTCTGCTCACAATCAATCAATCAATCAATCAATCAATCAATCAATCAATCAATCAATCAATCAATCAATCAATCAATCAATCAATCAATCAATCAATCAATCAATCAATCAATCAATCGTTTACGCGCCCAGGAACACCCGAAGGCCATTGGGCTGCGGCACGGAAAAAAAAAGCAAAACACACGAGACATGATGTACATATTTACAATAAAAAATTATGATGGGGGAATACAGTCAAACCCGTTTATAGCGAACTGCAATATGCACCGTGATTAGTTCGATATACCCAATAGTTCGATCTAGCCGAACCCGCCTATAACGAGGTCATTGTTACGAGTTCGCAATCCGCACCCCCCCCCCCCCTCCTCACCAACTCCGCCATCCGGGTATGCAGAAACAAACACAGTACAGTAGCCATCACCATACCAAAATAATCCGTTTATTGCCAGTAACAATGCTACTTTCCGCCTTAACTGCCCACGTTAAAAAAAAAGCGTGATTTTTGTTTTCACTTTCGTTTTGGTGGCTTCAACTAGCATAGCATTCTCTACACGAAACATTGTTTGCACCAGTTCGAGTCCGCGTCCTCAAATATCTAAGAATCATTGGCGGCTCCACATCGACTGCCGAAAGCGCTTCATTATAAGCGTCGGATGGATTTCACTCGCGACATCATCGGGGACGCTGGCGAGCTCTTCCCACAGTTCACGGATGCTGCTGTCTTGGTCCGGACTCGCTGACAGGGCGGGTTCCGTCGTGAGTCCCGCGCGTTGGAAACAGTTACGGAAAGTATTACGTGCCACGTCGCATAGTGCGAGGCGCAATGTCTCAGTAGCGGCTTTTGCTTTGCTTCGTGGTCACGACCAATCTATATCTCAATCACCGCCCTGAGACCGGGCATTTTGGCGGCCATTCTAGGCGCCAAGAGTTCGATATATCGGATGTTAACTTCGTTATGAGGAATATGTTTCCCATGTATTTCCGTAACTGAAATATTTTGTTCGATATATACCATAATTCGCTCTATCCGGGTTCGTTATAGCCGGGTTTGACTGTAGTAGTGGTTACACGAGAAAACGACATACACGATAAAAACTACACATTTGGACATAAACTTACAAGTACACAAACTTCTTAACACTCACTGATGCACACAAAATTAATGCATAGCGGTGAGAAATAGTATTGGACTGAAGTAAGACGAGACAAAAAAAAAGTGAATAAACAAAAGAGAAAAACGAATTTGATGGCATCGTTCGTGTTTTATGCTGGAGTTAGCGAATGGAGGTTATGATCTTGAAGACTTGGGTAAAAAACAAAGAAAGAATAATTAAAGTGGACAGTTATGCCAATGCAATCTCACAGAGATGTTTGCAAAACAGAGTCGGGTGTTTATTGATATTTTATCTAGGCAATCAGAGTACTGATTATAGAGGCATTGCAGTCGGAATATGGGGCACAAGTCAGGCAGACACTAGGAATTGTGAGAGGTGCCATGTTTTCTGGTTAAACTGTTCGGAACGCGGAACGCATGTTGTATCAGCTCACCACAAGGCACTGTGCCGTGAATAATTTTGAAGCGGAAGAGACGATCAGCCTGATTCCGCGTGGAGGTTAAACAGGAGAGCGTCAACACTGAAGGTGATCAACGGAAAAATTACTACTAGCCGCGAAGCGATGATGAAATATAGATATAAACATTTTCTATGTTTCGTAGCCATGAAATTTGTTTCGCACGTACTTTTCCGGTATACAGGTGCAAAAAAGAAAATAAAGATGGAATGAATGAATGAGTGAATGGATGAATGAATGAATGAATGAATGAATGAATGAATGAATGAATACTCAAGCTGAGGATGACATATAGTGGTGCAGAGCCTGAGAAGAGAATTGGGCACCGTTAACTGCTTTGATATACGACACACAATGTCTAGCGATCGAAGAGCTCTACAGGTTCTCTACAAAGACCTCTCCCCGCATCCATATGTGCCGGGAGAAGCTCAGCTTACTGGTGAAATGGACGCCTCAGTCATTAACCTCCACCACGCGTGGCGGTAATTTACCATTGATGATACGAGAAAAAGGTTTCAGTTTTTCGTGTGTCTGTAATTACGTTAAATTTAAATGTCTTGATGAGATGTTTGTTGCGTGAGCGCCATTGGAAAAAGGACGAGATTGCTCCCTGGAGATCGGAAGAGCTGGCAGTGTTCGAAACCGATTGAAATATTTTTACATCATCTGCATAAAAAGAAAATTACAATCATTCAATAGTGCTGAAATATTTTTAAGAAGGATTGAAAAAAGAAGTGGCCTGAGAACTGAGCCCCGAGGGACACCACTGGTGGCCTCATAGGAATGAGAAGACTGCCAAACATGACCTATCACATAAATATTGCGTATAAGGGATATAATGAATGGGTACATATCACGTTCAGACAGCTTTTGAATAACAGCCCGAGGCATACGACATCAAAAGTTTTCCTTAAATCAAAGTAGACAACACCGATTTGGCCTTTCCCCTGCACAATTTCAGAAGCGTGCAGCATAACGTTGACGAGATTAGTATCTGTCGATCGCCCCACGATAACTTCATGTTGTGCAAGTAATAATATGGTTCTAATGTTTAACGTCATTAGTATCTGCAGTACGGACTCAAAGAGCACAGAAGCAGCACATAGAATAGAAATAAGTCGAAAGTTCGTCTGGTCTAACATTGACCCTGACTCTAAGTAGAGGAACAACCCGCGCAGTCTTCCAACGAGCCGGGAACTTGGCGGTCTTAAGATAAGTTTGAAATATACACGACAAGACCGGCACAAGCATATCACCACACGCTTTTATACTGGAAAAGGAATGCCATCAGGAGCGCACGGAAATGACGATTTTAATTTTTTAGGGGTTTAGAAACAAGACTAAGGAACCAACATTTCTAAGTATTTATCGTAACCCGAAGACAGCTGAGGGGGCAAGCTGCCCTTTTTTGCATCACGCGGAAGGGGATTGTAGCGCTAACGCATTAGCAAGGTCTGATGTTCTCTCTTCCCGTTCATCTGAAAGATTAATATCACCAGGATGATTTTTAGAGCTTTGTGAGTGGACGTGGCCCTAGAAAGCTTTGGCATTTCGTGTCGCATCAGCTTGAAGCTCGACGATGTAGCTAGACCTATCGCGCTTGACCACATATTTACAAAGAGATCTGAGTTGGCGAAACTCAGTCTGCCCAGTTTTTCGCCCGTTTGCTTGGGTTGCTTGTGACCTCGATTTTTCCTCTCCAAAGCTCATTTCAGTTAGGCAGAAAACCAAGCCGGAGTGGAGGACTTCATTCAAAAAATCACTCTGCTGGTCAACATCGTCGAGGTTAGCTATTGGCCACGAGTCAGTGTTATTGAAAAGAATAAATCAACCAATCTGATCATGCTGATAATAATAAAAACATTAATATTAGTAATATAATAATAATCAATCAATCAATCAATGTTTATTAGAGTGCCCAGGAACAGCCGAGGCCTTGGTTCTGGCGCACTGAGGAAGACAAAATGCGGCACTAATATACAGGAGCAACTAACAATATAAACAGTCAACGAGAAGAACGAGCAAAGAAAAAAAAAGAGCAGTAAAACCCTAAGGATAATAAAAAGGTATTCCAGCCACAATTAGACGATTAAGAAACTCTAATGGTGGATCAATGGCAAAAGTATATGGAACAATGGTCACAGCAGTTGGGTGAAGCAAGCAGACATAAAAACATATTCGCAGATATAGGCGAAAACACAAAGCTTCAAATAAACATGAATGTATGAAACAAAATACAGGAACTGATTTATGAAATTACAGCAACAGAAGATGGAAAGTACCAGACACATCACAATAAATCAGGTGCGATGGAAGGCAAGTAGCATACCGTAATATATGACAAGTCAATGAAGCAGTTACAGCCACAAAGTCCCGAATATATTGGACTTACAAACCAGAAACAAGAACTATGAAGACATTGCATACATAAAAACCATATAAAAAACTAAAAAAATGCTGAAAAGAAGAGTAATTATTGTATAACAGCTAACAAACCAGTCAAAAACTCCCGAAGGGGAAGTTGAAATATATCAAGTTTCCCAGAGTGACAGTTATAGAGACGCTGCACTCTTTGGAGGGGGGAATGGGTATTGAGTGCTGTAGCATTATGGAAAGGGGGGGTAAACCTTGTTGTTTTTTGCGAAACTCGAAGGCTGACTTGTGCAAGTAGTTCCTGGCATGTGATAATACCATGAAGCAGTTTATATAGAAAAAGAAGATCTAGGCGGGTTCGCCGACAACTCAGAGAGACAGGTAATGGGAATCTGGATACTGCTAAGGCAGTCTCGGGAGGCCCAGAGGAAAAACGATGCCTGTATATTGCTAGAAATTTGGTCTGAACACGCTCTATACGTTTGCTGTTAGAATGACAGGTTCCATTCCACACGACAGAGGCATATTCTAGTTGAGGAATACAAAGTGTTTTGAATAGTTTCAGGAATGAATTAGGAGACCCAAAGTCCCGTGAAAATCTGCATACAGCACCAAGAGAGCGAAGAGCCCGCCGAGTAAGTTGATCGACATGGGGCGAGAAAGTTAAGGCGCTGTCAAAGAGCACTCCAAGGTCTCTGATACCATCAACTCTAGACAGGGGGCCGCCGTCAATGGTGTAATAAAAGTAAAGGATGTTTGTTTTTCGGCTGTAAGAGATGACCTTTGTTTTCTATGGATTAAGAGTTAATCTATTCTCTGAACACCATTTAGAGAACAAGGACACATCTTTGTTTAGGGAAACACAGTCCTCAGCAGACGTATTACGTTTGAATTTTTTGATGTCGTCAGCATAGATTAGGAACGAAGACTTCTTGATTGCAGCTGACACATCGTTTATAAAAATAGAAAACAACAGAGGGCCCAACACAGAGCCTTGGGGCACACCACTTGTTGTCCTGTACATAGCGGACTTCTTGCCGTTAACACTCACATAACAAAACCGATTGTGTAGATAACTCCACAACAATGCCACGAGTGGTGCATCAACGCCAGACAGTAAAAGCTTATTAAGTAACAACGAGTGGCAGACAACATCGAATGCCTTGCTCAGGTCACAGTATACAACGACCAACTGGCCCCTCTCTGAAACTGCTGCGGAGGCCTGCTCCATGAAGCAGGTGAGGTTTGTTGTTGTCGATTTTCCCGATATAAAACCATACTGGTTAGGTATAAGGACGTTTTGTACAGAACTTGATAAGACTTTGTGAAGCGCTGTCTCAATCAGCTTGGAGCAGGCACAAAGGAGAGAAACAGCCCTATAATTTGTTGCGTCAGACGTCGGGCCTGTCTTTAAAATTGGACGCACTCGAGAGATTTTCCACGTGCGCGGGAAGACGTTCGTTTTTAGACAATTATTGAATATAGAAGTTAGAACAGGTACAAAAATACTGCCATAGGTTTTAACAATGGCCGGAGGGATTCCGTCAGGGCCACAGGACAAAGATGGTTTCATGCGCTTTAGGCTCTCAAGAACCAGCTTTTCGTCTAATAGTATAAGGCTTGGGCCTTGTATATGGTTTAACAAAAGGTTCATTACCGTCTCATCGCGCTGGCCATATGTAGCGCTAAATTGCTGCGCAAAATAGTTGGCGACGTCATGAACCTGTTCCCCAGAGGAATTAACCAGGCTGATGCGATCACAAGAGTTGTTTTGACGAGACCGGATATACTTCCAAAATTTTGCAGGCTGGGAATTCATGCTGCTCTCCACGGAATCTAGATAGGAGCGGTGGTCACGCTCATATAGACTTTTACATATTTTTCGGTTAGAGCGAAATTCCTCCTTCCATTTAGCAAGTCCAGTGCTCTTTGACTTTCTGTGGGCGCGGTCCTTTAATTTAAGCGCGGTACGAAGTTCTGCGGAGAACTTTGAGCGGCTGGGCTTGAACTTGGGGATAAACTTGTCCATACCGCTTTTGACAACCTCAGTGAACCGCTCGACCTGCGCATCACAATCAGGAAGATCTTGAATTGCAGACCAATCAAATGTACAAAAGAAGTCATACAAGCCAATGTAGTCCCCACGAGCGTAGCAGTAGCAAGATAATTCGTTATTCTTCGACGAGACAGTACGGCGTTGAAAAGAGGTTGGAGTAGAAACTAAAAACGGAGGATGAAACTTGTCGGGTTTAACAAGAGAAATACCACACCTCGATACTCGTGCATTCTTAATGTTTGAAAAGCAGAGGTCTAAGATGTTGTCGGAGCTATTTTTGATGTTATTAAGTTGCATCATGGCTGTAAAGGCTACGAAGTCTAATAGCATGCTGGATTTCTGTTGCACATAATAGTTGTAGTGTTGAAGAGTAAGGCTATCCCATTGCACACCAGGTGTATTGAAATCACCCAGAATAACATGCTGATGGTTTTGGTGAGATGCGAATACTTGTTCTATAGATGTAAGAACCTGATTGAACGATGAAGGAGCAATATCCGGAGGAATATAGAGTGCCCCCAGTAAAAGCATCTCAACTCCATTTAGTCGTATATCTAGCCAGACAGACTCGTGGTCACCCTCCAGTTCATGACGCCGCACACATTGAAAAGTACTGTCAACCGCAACTAACACCCCCCCTCCCTTTTGCTTAACCCCACCAAAATCCCTATCTTTACGAAAGACTTGGTAGTTTGGTGGAAAATAATCCGAAGAGCTAATATCACCGCAGAGCCAGGTTTCGGAAATAACAATAACCTGAATACTTGAAGAAATTAAATTTGAGAAAAATTCAGACGCTTTGGTGCGAAGACCGCGAGCATTCTGATAATAGACGTCTATTCTATTGATCCCTTTGGTCAACATACGCGACATCGGTAGTAAGTATCATCTCCAGAAGCAGCTTTCCTCGGAACGGTTTAAAAAGACAATCCTTAGGCCACAAGGAGGGATCTGCCAGACGCTGAGACGAGTCCTCATTTACAGTCACGCAGAAGGAAGAATAGAAGTCGTACTTTGTCTTCAGCCGCTGGCACGATAAAGGTGTGACGTCCACGGACGATAAGTGTGCGGTCAGTTGCGCAGAGGTGGTGCAGGGAGATAGCTTCGAAACAAAGATGCGCCTCGGGTGCTTCGGTCGCTGCACAACGGAGATTAGAGTTGTGTCTGCTGCGCCTACACACGCCGCACTCACGTTCTTTTTGTTGGACTTCACCGAGTCGGTGCGAGGAGTCGCACAATAATCAATCAATCAATCAATCAACCAATCAATCAATCAATCAATCAATCAATCAATCAATCAATCAATCAATCAATCAATCAATCAATCAATCAATAAATCAATCAATCAATCAATCAATCAATCAATCAATCAATCAATCAATCAACCTTTATTTTCGGTGCCCAGGAACAACCCTAGGGTCTTGGTACTGGCACACCATACAAAAAAAACGCTACAATTAAGACAAGATAACACACAAAAACTATATGTATGACATAAACAATAAAGTAAAAATAGTTACAGAAATCTTAGAAAGCAAAAAAGGAAAAAAAAAGAACAGAAAGTCAAAAAAGAAAAGGCAGGCTTAGTGTTGCAAGCCATGCCACTCGGCCAGCGAAACGTTCAGTAGATGTGAAAAATAGGAACTATACAAGCAAATATTGAATCAACATGACATAGAGTATACGTATATAACCAAGGTTTTTTAACAACATATTAGGAAGTTCCAAAAAAAAGGGGGAAAAGCTTCAGCATTACCAACACTGACACTAAAACGTACAAATATTCAAGCAACACAAAACAAGAAAAAGTGAAAAGCCAGCAAGAACAGTTTGCACATAATACATAGGGTACATAAATTTGGAATGACATAAAGGACTTAAGCTACAACAGTTTTCAACTCATTAGAGAACAAAGTAAAGGAGCTCTGGAAAATAATAATAATAATAATAATAATAATAATAATAATAATAATAATAATAATCAATCAATCAATCATGTATATTTATTGTGCCCAGGAACAGCCATGAGGCTTTGGTGCTGGTACACAGATGGATACAGGTAAAAAAAAAAGGAAAACAAAAATTGCAAGGAAAGAACACTTTGACAGCGTATAAAATAACAGAGTAGAAAAAAATAACTTTTAGAATGTATATTACAAAGTATACCGTACAAATCACTACAAAAACGTAGATAGCGTATACACTACATGCAATGAACACAAACAAAACTGACAGGATATAACAGAATTGGTAATTACATCGTTCTGATGAAACAGAACATCTGCACACTACAGATAATCGTGTAACCTTATAACAGCAATCCATAAAATGGGAAACAACAAAAGAGTCATATAAACAGCATACTCTCTATAATAATAATAATAATAATAATAATAATAATAATAATCAATCAATCAATCAATGAATCAATCAACCTTTATTTTTGGTGCCCAGGAACAACCCTAGGGTCTTGGTACTGGTACACCATATACAAGCATTCATAAAAACAAACTAAAATCAAGACAACACAACACAGAAAACCGTATATATGAAAGAAACAATAAGATAAAAATAGTTACAGAGATCCCAGAAAGCAAAACAGCAAAACAGCAAAAAAAAAAAAGGAAGCCTAGTGTTAGAAGCCATGACACCCGGCCAGCAAAACGTTGAAGGCACGTGAAAAATTGACAATACACAAGCAAATACTCAATACACATGACGGAGATAGATTATACACATAAAACAAAGGTTTTGTAACAAAATGTCAGGAAGTTTCAAAATGGAAAAACGAAGTTCAGCGTTACAAGCACTGACACTTAAACCGACAGAAATTCAAGCAACACAAAATCAGGAAAAGTGAAAAACAAACAAGCAAGATGATGATTTGCATAAAATAAATACTGAACAGAAATACGGCACATAAATGACATAAAGGCACTTAAGTTACAACAGTTTTCAATTCATTAGAGAACAAAGACAAAGAGCTCTGGAATATATCAAGACGATCGGAATATTCATTATATGCACATTGTATTCTGCAGATGGACGAGCATCGTTTACTTAAAGCATCTGTTCTGAAAGTTCGAAATCTTCGGAAAAGTTTGTTCGGCAAGTTGACATTGATAAGTGCAACCAAGTCATCACACAAAATATCACCATGAAGAAGTTTATAAAGAAAGATAATGTCAGCTCTCATTCGTCGACACCAAAGGGAAGGAATACTTTTGAGACAAGACGTGCTGCCGTTTGCGTCTTCTTGTACATGACGGAAACGGTGCCTAAAGATAGAAAGGAACTTATTTTGAACCCTTTCGATGCGGTCACTATTGGACTTGCAAGTTCCATTCCAAACAACAGAACCGTATTCGAGAAGAGGTAAGCACAGAGCCGAATACAACTTTAAGAAAGGAAGAGGACTTTTAAACTCTCTAGAATACCTGCAGACAGCACCCAGACATCGAAGAGAGCGTCCGGTAATTTGTGTAACGTGGGAAGAGAAAGTCAGTGAAGAATCAAATAGTACTCCCAAGTCCCGAATTTCGGTCACCCTCGGCAGTGCAGTGCTTGCTATTTTATAGGAGTATTGCAGCTGTTGAGTTTTCCTACTATAGGAAACAACTTTCATTTTTGAGGGGTTCAAAATTAAGTCGTTTTTGGTGCACCAACGATGGAATGACACGATATCAGCCTGAAGAGAATTACAGTCCTGAACATTACGCACTTCTCTGAAGATTTTCACATCATCAGCATACAACAAAAAAGAAGAATTTTTAATGGCAGAAGCAACATCGTTAATGAAAATGGAAAAAAGAAGGGGGCCCAGAACGGAGCCCTGGGGTACACCACTGGTTGCTTTGTACCTAAATGATGTTTGATCATTAACACTTACATAGCAATAACGCTCCTGGAGATAGCAACGTATAAGACCCACTAAGGAAGCGTGAACATCTAACAGAATGAGCTTGGCAAGCAATAACGAGTGGTTGACTACATCAAAGGCCTTGCTCATGTCACAGTAGACCGCATCAAGCTGGCTTCTACCAATGACTGCTGGGACAGCCTGCTCCATGAAGCATGCGAGGTTTGTGGAAGTTGAGCGACCACGCATGAAGCCATGTTGATAAGGAATGAGGACGTGTTTAAGTGAGAAAGACAAGACCTTATGAAGAGATAACTCGAATATTTTAGAGGCAGAACAAAGAAGCGACACTGGCCTATAGTAAGTATAATATAATAATAATAATATTAATCAATCAATCAATCAATCATGTTTAATTACGTGCCCAGGAACAGCCAGAGGCCTGAGTGCTGGCGCACGGGTAGTTACATGAAAACAAAATACAAGAAACATATAGCAAGAAACAAACAAGCGACAAGACACAGAAATTGAAGTAGTGAAAATGACAAATACAGCACAGGCGGAGCCTGGGTACAGGTAAAAAATAAAAAAAGAAGATGCCTACGTTGCTCTGCCTGTCGTAAAGGCCACACGACAGGCAGAGCAACAAAATTTGACAGTAATACAACAAAAACAACGGAGTGTAGAGACAAATGATAATACGAACAAATGACAGTAAACAGTTCCAAAAATAGGCAACTATCAGTTGGATAGACACAACCGCAGAGAAACAAAATTCCAGAAAAAAAAGAGCGACAGACATATAATAGGTGTTCAACATACTGTATTCAACAGTGCTGTACGGTAAATTGTAAAGGATTTCTGAAAGATGTCAAGGCGTTCAAAGAAGCGGTTGTAACAATTCTGTATTCTGCGCACAGGAGAATGATTAGAGTTGCGCGCAGCGGTCAAGAACGGGCGATGCGACCTGGTGGGCTTTTGTGGTACACTAAACTCTAAACAGTTAAGCAGGTCTGCGCAAGAAAGGTCGCCATGAACAATTTTGTGAATAAATGTAAGGTCTGCACGCATACGTCTGCAGTTCAAGGAAGGGATGGAAGGGACTATGGGTAAGTCAGAATCAGGATGAAAACTGTGATTGTGATGACGGTGCTTAAATATGGATAAAAACTTCTTCTGCACATGTTCTATTAATTCACTACTAGATTTGGAGATGCCGTTCCAGGCAACAGAAGCATATTCTAACTGTGGTATACATATTGCATTGTATAGCATTAGAAATGGATCTGGAGAAGAGAATTCCTTTGTAATCCGACACACATTTCCAAGGCTTTGGAGTGCTCGCCGGGTGATGAGCCTAATATGAGGAGAAAAAGACAGGGTACTGTCGAAAAGCACCCCTAGGTCCCTAATCTCATCAACCCTTTGCAGAGGAGCTCCCTCAATACTGTAGGAAAACAGCAGACGGTGGGTTTTCCGGCTGTAGGTGACAACCTTTGTTTTAGTGGGGTTTAAAATTAGGCAGTTTTTCCTGCACCAGACCGATAATTCTGACACATCCCTCTGCAAGGCACAGCAGTCCTGAACACCGCTAATGTGCCTAAATAGTTTGACATCCTCAGCATAGAGAAGAAAAGAAGAGTTTGTTAACACTGTTGAAACATCATTGATAAAGACAGAAAACAATAATGGACCCAGCACGGAACCCTGGGGTACACCACTTGTTGCAGGGTAAACACTCGACTTTTTGTAGTTAACATCTACATAAAAGGACCGGTCAAGGAGATAGTTGGACAACAAGGCAACAAGGCTTGCGTCTACACCAGACTTAGCAAGCTTGTTAATTAATAACTGATGGTTCACCACATCAAACGCCTTACTGAGGTCAAAATAAATAACGTCCAACTGGCCGTTTTCACAAACTGCAGCCGAAGCCTGTGTCATAAAGCTTGCAAGATTTGTGACCGTCGATCGACCAGAGAAAAAGCCGTGCTGATTTGGTATCACAACGTTCTTGACGCAGGCAGCAAGAACTTTGTGCAGAGCTGACTCAAAGAGTTTTGAGGCGACACAAAGGAGTGAGATCGGGCGATAGTTAGAAACGGCTGACTTATCACCAGACTTAAATATTGGAAAAATTCGAGCGATCTTCCATGCACAAGGAAATTTACCTAAAAGTAAGCAGTTATTATAAATAGAAGTTAAGACAGGCACAAAAATGTTGCCGTAAGCCTTCATGAGGGCTGCTGGAATTCCATCTGCACCACAGGGAAATGATGGTTTCATCCGTTGAAGGCTATCATTGACAATTTTTTCATCGAACCTAAGTGTGTTAAAATTAGAGTTATTAAACGATAGGCGTTCGTCGTTGCCATCTGGCAGTTGAAAGACAGAATGAAAGTACTGAGCAAAACTGGTGGCAACATCCTCAACCTCTTCACCATCGGAATTAAGCAAGCTAACGTGTTCTTTAGACGCCTTAGAACGGCCGCGTACATACCTCCAGAATTCAGCCGGTTTCTGAGACGCCGCAGCCTCTAACGATTCTATATAGAGCTGGTGGTCACGCCAGTAGAGGATTTTACAAAGTGAGCAATACCGACTAAACTCCGCTTTCCACTTGTCAAGCCCAGAACGCTTGGCCTTTTTGTGGGCGCTATCCTTAAGTTTAAGCGAACTTCGAAGTTCTTTAGAAAACCAGTGGGGAAATTTGGAAGGAACAGGCTTATAACAAGGGATATACTTTTCCATGCCCCTTCTGACGATTTCAGTGAAACGTCGAACCTGTTCGTCAACATCATTGACATCCAAAACACTAGACCATTCAGCAGATGAATAAAATTGATACAGCCCAGCATAATCTCCACGCTTGAAAGCATATCGCGGGACTGCACAATTGTCAACACCGCCAGAGCGATGCTGGGTCGTGACCGAGACAGAGACAATAAGAGGGGGGTGAAACTTGTCGGGGTGCACGAGGGATGTTTCGGAGGCATACACTTGTACGTTTTTTAAGTTTTAGAAGCACACGTCTAGAACATTACCACAAGAGTTTTCTATGCGGCAAAACTGCTGCATGGAGGTGAACGATTGAAAATCTAATATCATGCTGCATTTCTGCGCTGCATAATGGTTTTTGTGCTCAAAGGAAAGACTGTTCCAGCGAATACCTGGGGTGTTGAAGTCTCCAAGTATAATGAGCTTATGGTTGGAGTGTGCATTTGAGACAGTTTCTATGGATGTGAGTGTTCGATTAAATACAGAAGGTAATACATCCGGGGATATATAGAATGCACCGATGAGTAGCTTCTCGCCCTTCGTGAGGCCTACCTCAAGCCAGACTGATTCGTCTAGGGTCTCGAGGTCAGCACGCCGCATGCAATGCACTGAATGATCAACGGCAACGAGAACCCCGCCACCTTTTTGTTTAGGTCCAGTTAATTTTCTGTAGCTTCTAAAGATTTGATAGTTAGAAGGGAAATAGTCGGAAGACGAGATATCATCGGAAAGCCAGGTTTCAGTAATGACAACAGCAGAAAATTTAGAGCATACAATATTTCTAATAAATTCAGAGGACTTAGTTCGTAGACCTCTAGTGTTTTGATAGTATATGTCGAAACTCTCGTACTTACTGATCATTTTCAGTTATTTCAGAGCTGTGCAGCATACCAGGGTGGACCTTGCCTTGAAACGGCTTGAAAAGGCAGCCGTTTGGCCACATAGACGGGTCGCTCAGGCGCCTAAAACACTCCTCGTTAACAGTTACGCAAAAAGAAGAATAGGAGTCGTACTTGGTCCTAAGGCGTTTGCACGTCAATGGCGTAACTTGCACAGTTGACAAGTGAGCCAACAGTTGAGCAGATGTGGTGCTAGCGGACAGTTTTGAAACAAAGATGACCCTGGAGCTCGGTGGTCGGTGTACCACAACCAACTGAGAAGCTTCCGACGCACCCACGCGGGGAGGGCTCCTTTTCTTCTGCAAGTTCGTCGGCGGGCCATTAAACGCAGTGTCGGACCTAGGAGGCGGGGGCAGAGGGTGGACCGAAGGGGAAACCAAAGTGCACAAGGCCGTAGCAGGTTGACTGCTGGGGCGGTCAGCGAACGGCGAAGCGGTGTTAGAGGACAGGAAGGGGGCACCTTCACCAGCTGCACCGGCGGCGGCTTCGGCGAACGACGACCTCGTGGGGATACCAGACTGCGGTGACGTCACCGGCGGCATGAAAGGATTAGCATACCGGCGGCATGATAATCATACCGGCGGATCATACCGGCGGCATGATAATAATAATAATAATAATAATAATGATATCTTTATTTCCATCAATACAAGTGATGGAGGCGCTAAAAGCGATGTCACTTAAAGGAGCTCGACGCCACGGCGCAATGAAGGGCAGATTTTGACATTTTACTAGGGTCAGCGTAGTTAAAAAAAGAACGACAAGCAGATAAACAAAAATATTACACGCAGCACTGTATGTACGTATTTATTGATTATTAGTAAGAGAGGAAGGTCAAAGGGCAGGCATAAACTGTCTCGCTTAGAACAGGAAACCGGAATGCAGGCTAGTGTAGGGGAAGTGGGAAAGGGAGGAAAGAGAGCATCGGAATAAGGGGATAAGAGAGAAGGTTACATTGAACCATATATATAACACATAGAGAAGGTTAACAAGCAACATATAGGGTGATCAAAAT